>NC_056733.1:660426369-660726369 GCF_019279795.1 Protopterus annectens | reverse complement strand
GGAGGAAGAGTGAGTTTTTCCAATACAAAGTTAAGGTCCCAGGCTGGAGTTGGGACTCTCCTGGGTGGTCTTAAGTTTTTGGCCCCTCTGAGAAACTGCTTGAGCAGTGGATGAGAGAAGAGAGGTGGTTCTGTGTCTTAATGAGCTGAAATGGCCAAAGTGTGAATTTTGAAGGAGGAAAAGGAGAGGCCCTTGTGAAGCATCTCAGTTAAATATTGAAGAATCTGAGGTAAATTGGGCGCTGCTGTGCCCATCCCTTGAGTTTGGTTCCAGGCACAGAATCTTTTCGATTTTTCAGCATAAGATTTTCTAGTACTAGGCCTCCTTGCCTCCAAAATGACATCCAACACTTGTTTACTGAGGGATGGTAATGGAGAGATTAGGTAATTAGCCAGCTCAGGGTTTGAAGCTGAGGGTACAGAATCTGGCTCTCCTGCTGTGACAGCAGGGTAGGGGTCTGTGGCAGTTGCCATGGAGCCAGCATTGACAAACTGCGCAAGAGGGGGTACCAGTGTTGGCGTGACCAGTCTGGTGCAATCAGTATTGTCCTTTGTTTGTCCTGTTTGATCTTTAGTAGTAGTTTGGAGAGGGGAGGCAGAGGAGGAAAGGCATAAACTGATAGATTTTTCCAGCTGAAGGACAGAGCATACACTTTCCAAGCTTGTTTGTGGGGAGTCCTTGTGCAGAATTTGTCCAATTGGTAGTTCTGGGGGGAGGCAAACTGGTCTATATCTGGGCTCCCCCATTTGTTTATCAACATGTTGAAAATCTTTGGTTCCAGTTTCCACTAAGATGGGTCCATGAGATTTCTGCTGAGTTCGACTGCCAGTGTATTTAGTTTTCCTGGCAGGAATTGAGCCTGTAGATGCATTTGTAGCTCAAGGCTGTGTTCCACAGAGCCATGCCTAGTCTGCAAAGGGGATAAAAATGGGTATCCCCCCCTCCTTGTTTATGTACCACATAACACCTTACCATTAATTCTCCTGGAAGAATGTGGTCCTTGAAGGTTGTCAGAGCATTCTGTACAGCTAACATTTCTTTTTGATTGATATGCAGGTGCATTTGGCTTGGATTCCATTTGCCCTGAATGCACTTCCCTGCCAGGTGAGCCCCCCATGCATAGTCTGATGCATCTGTTGTTAGGGTTTGGGCGGCAGGGGGTAGAGTGAATGGTAGTCCCTTGTTTTGGTGGCAGGCCTCTGTCCACCAAAGAAACTCTAACTGTAGGCAAGGTATGATAGGGATCATTGCTTCTAAATCCTGAGAATGTTGACACCATAGGCTTTTTAGATACCATTGTAGTTTCCTCATATGCAGTCTTGCATATGGAATTAGTAGAATGCAGGAGGCCATGAACCCCAAGGCTTGCAGTATTTGTCTTGTAGACAGCATGGTTTTTGTGGCCATTAGTTTGAAGTAAGTTGTCAAATGAATTTGTTTCTCTGGCGTGAGGAAAGCGATCTGAGAAGTTGTGTTCAAGCTTGCTGCCAGGAACATAATTTGTCGACAGGGTACCAGATGTGATTTCTTTTCGTTTATGGTGTACCCCAGACAAGTTAGCACCTTCTGTACAAATGCCAGATGATTCAGAAGTATGTCCTGGCTTTCTGCCTGAATTAGACAATCGTCCAGGTATGGGTATATCTGAATATTTCTTTGCCTGCAAAATGCAATGACTGGAGCTAGGCACTTTGTGAATACCCTGGGCGCAGTAGATAAGCCAAAGGGCAGTGCAGAGAACTGACAGTGCATGTAGCCTGCTTTGAAGCGTAGGTATCTTCTGCAAGATTCCCCAATTGGGATGTGCAGGTAGGCTTCCTTTAAATCCAGTGTTGCCAACCAGGCATCTTTGCCTAGCATAGGAAGTAACTGGTGAAGAGTTAGCATCTTAAATTTTGGAACCACCAAAAAGGTGTTTAATATAGAAAGGTCCAGGATAGGACGCCATGAGTTGTCTTTTCTGGGTATCAGGAAAAGTCTTGAGTAGAAACCTTGTCCCTTTTCCTCTTCTGGTACAGTTTGAATAGCCTTTATGCTTGAGAGAGTGCTTGCTATTGAGCCTCTGCCAACTGATTTGGGGGTACATCTGGCCAACCATTTGGGGTTGGTAATGTGTGGAAGTGAAATCTGTATCCTTGGGAAACTATATTTAAAACCCATTTGTCCTGGATAATGAGTTCCCAGTTTTTTGCCTGCACAGCAATCTTCCCCCCTAAAGAAGCAGTCAGTTGAGAAGTGTTTGGAAGTTTTAAAGTTAAGTCATTCAGACAGTTTACCATAGGGGGAAGTCTTACTACTCCCTGATTTGGAAGTGGGAGTCCTCCACTGTTTAGTCCTGTGCGTACCCTGGGACTGAAGCCTGGGTGTTCTGCTGGTTCTGGGTTTGAACTGAGAAGGCCTGGAAGAGGCAGGAAAAGACCAATTCTTAGAGGGCCAATGCTTACTAAATCTTGGAGGCTGTACTTGTAGGAAATCTTTAACAGTTTGCATAGATTTAGCTTTTTCCTCCATATTTTTAAGAACAACTTCTGCTTTGTTGCCAAACAGGTGGTCCTGATTTAAGGGAGCATCCAGCAATTTAGCTTTAACATGATCTCGCAAAGATTGCTCTTTAAGCCAAGCATGCCTTCTAAGTACAGACCCAGTAACAGCAGCCCTGCAAGATGCCTCTAGTGAATCAAAACCACATTGCAAAGTATGCTTACAACCTGTTCAGCAGAATGCATTAAATCCTGTAAATCCTTATTTCAAGCACAATCAGGAATCAACATAATTCTCTGTTTAAGCAATCCAATAATATGCTGCTGATACTTTTAATATATGGAACTGGCAGTTTAAGGCCAAGCAAGTTTAGAGCAAGAAAAAGTTTCCACAACGGGGTACTTAGCTTTAGTTGAAGACTTCGGTTCTGAAACTCGAAAATGAAAATTTCAGAAGTCGGCTGACCGGCACTTGCGAACTGCTTCTGCTTCGGGCACCGCACGGCAAGAAAGACTGATGTAATGGCGTTGGCTGCATGCTTTATACCCCTACCTGACGTCACGGAAGATGAGAAAACAACCGACGCAGGACCCAAGACTTTGATAATCAGGCCGAATGAGGGCTACTGCAAGCAGATGACCCAAATGTGATGACTGCAACAGTGAAACACGAAGAACATCCAGTTGATGTCACAACAGACAACCTAACATTCAATAAACACATATCACTCAATTAAAAAAGTTCACATCAAACGTGGTGCTCTATATAGGGCCAAACCTTACTTTACTCAAAATGCCAGACTAGCCACAACCAGATCCCACCTCCTATCTACTCTTCTCTACTGTTCTCAACTTTTTACTAACCTGCACAAGTCTGATTTATATCTACTTGATTCCCGCTATAACAAAATCGCAAAACTTGCTGCTAATATACCCAACATGACCCATCATTGCCTTGGTCTTCAAAATTTACACTGGCTTGAATTTCCCAATCTGTTATTGCTCAATCAGCTTACCACTGCCCACTCTATTATCCACAAATCTGAAAACTGCCCTGCACTCTCCAACTAGTGCAATTAAATACCAGACCCAGCACCCTTCAAACATCCAATAAACTTATACTCAAAGTTACAAAGTCCCATAATTACTTTGGCGAGTCTCTCTTCTCCTTCAAAGTAGCCAAACAGTGGAACCCATTATCCTAGAATATCTTAAAGACAGACAGTCATCGCTTCAAAAAACTCCTAAATACCTTACTCAACAATGGCTATGCTCTTGTAATACTCCTGGCTAGTTTCTCATGCCTTCAATCAAATGTTTTCTATTATACGATCTACTTGCCTTACTTCTACCAAATGAAAATACAACAATGGTTTTTAGTTATATATCTAATGAGTTTCATATTACTGTCTGTAGGAAGGCTTAAGAAATGTAATGTTTTCTGTTTTACATTTACCTTTTTGTAGATTTTAACTGTTGGCAACTGTCAAAAGTTTTGTATATTGCTTGTAAATCTTTCAAAACTTTTTGTAATCTTTTTGTACTATTGTTATGGAGCTTATCTCCCCGGGTCTCCGCTAAAAATGGGTTACTTGCTCAACCCACTTGATCTGTGAGGAGTCACAGACTGCAGTGTAGTTCAAACCAGTGGTAAAAAAAATTTCCTTGCTACTACTGGACTTAGAGATCACTTGTAAGAAAGGAGAAGACTTCTGCTGAACCTGTCCACTAGATCTCGGAGTCTCCCAAGGATGAATGTGTGTTGAAAATAGAAATCAGTGAGAGGCCATTAGCCATTGCCAAACTGTCATGTTTTCTCAGCAGTGGCTAAGATCTCTTTCCCCCTCTTAGCAATGCACCAAATGGCTGCCAAGTTGGCTGCCTGGATGTTTATCATTCCTAGTGGAAGACAATTCTGAAGTTTCTGCAACACAAGAACTGCTCTCATCTTTAGTACACTAATGTGACGACAAGCCTCTGATTCTGAACACAAACCTTGAACCATTCTCCCCTTGTAATGCCACCCCCCTCACCCAAGGGAGGATGCATTCATGGTTACTACTACTACTGGTGAGGGACGTTGAAAGGGTCTTCCCTCTGCTATTAATGGTGATTTAAGCAACCATCTGAGGTAAGTCATGCATGGAGTAATTCTGATAGAACACACCAGAAATTTGTATTTTTGTAACCACTGAGTTTGCAGCATCCATTGTGGAATTCCCATTTGATAACAGGTGATGTGGACCATGGGAATGGTAGAAGTAGTTAGTCCTAATGCTCTTAAAATCATCCTTGCTGAATGAGTCAATCTCCAATAATGTATGACGTACTACTTTATGTTATTCTGTCTTGTGGTAGCATAATCTGAGTAATTGTAGTGTCAAGGTGGCATCCCAGAAGCACTACCCATTGAGTGGGTTCCAGACTGGATTTGGATAAATTGATTGTAGTGCCTAACCTTGTATAAAGATGTTGTAAATACTCTTTCACCTAAAGAAGAGAGACTCTGGAAGTGGCAGCCAGGAGCCAGTCATCTAGATATGGGAAAATTTTGAACTCCTGTAATCACAGATGGGCTGATACTACTGCCATGCACTTGGTGAGTAAAGCTCTGAACTTGAAGTGTTTGGCTCCTTATCAGAAGTGTAGAACTCATTCTTCTGAAGACAAGGAATAGACTGTGCCATAACCATTCAAAAGTGGGTCTTTCTGACAACTGTTCAGGAAGCTTAGGCCCAGAATTGGAGGGAGGTCCTTTGTCTTCTCTGAAACCAAAAAGTGAGAATAAAATTCTGTCCATTGCTGGTCTGGTGAGACATCCTGGATGTTTTTTTTTTTTTTTTTTTGTAACAGAAACAACACCTCTCTTACAGCTGCTTTTGCCAGACTGTGTGGGAATCGTGCAGGGAGAAATTGTGGTCTTGGTCACTTTTCCATTTAGGTACTGGAGCTAAAGCACGGACCAGAGGAGGAGCCTGAATGGGGGCAAAATGCATGGTGCTGACTGAACAGCAATGATCCCCATCTCTGAGTTTTGAGGCAACATTTGCTGCAAGTGATCCAAGTCGACATCGGTGGTGCTGCTAGAGGACTTGAAGGATATAAATTCAGAGTGCCAAGAAGGATCTGGAGATTGGCTTCTCTCTCTCTATTTTTTTTTTAAGGAGAGCCTTGAATAGGAATGGGAATTGGAGATGGAGTATAAGTTGGTGTGAAGGCTGTATGTTTTCTTGGAGGCTTAAGCTCTGCTGGTTGCTTCGTCAACTCTGACTCCCTGGAATGGGAAGATTTATCTGTTGGCTTTCTGGACTTAGAAGTCTCCAAAGCCAGAGACAGAAGGCCCTTCAAGATAACCTTGTTTCTTAGTCTGAAGGCAGAATAAATTATACAGGAGGCTCCTAGATGCGTCACTCCCAGACAGACCACACAAATTATAGGGGTCTTGGGGTACAATCCTTTCCCCACATTATGAGTACTTCTCGCAACTGGAAGCTTTTGGATCCACTGTGAGATCCAAGATTAAACATTTCTATTAGAAACAAATCTGTAATAAGCAAAGACATTTTAAATAACTGCAACTACACTTACAGCAAAGTTTCAATACCTATAACCGTTTATCAATATATAACTATAGAACTGTCTACCTACCTGTATAACAAAAACTATTGTTAATATGGAATCACCACAATGGCACTAGGGAGGGACATACCACACGCTACAGCAGAACTTTATAAATGTTTATCAAAATTCTTACTTCTGAGCTACAAAAAGAGAAAGAAAACTAAAGACTAAACAACTGAAAGGTTAAACCACTAGCCAAATGACTGTAGCTTAATAAAAAAAAAAAAAAGGTGGAGCACTTGGCTGCCAAGATCCGCACTGCTTCTCCAAGAGGCAGGGAATGAGATCAGAGTGGGAAAAAAGTCTAGGAAGAGCTCGAGGATGGAGCATGAGAGCAGCTGGATCAGATATGTGCTGATGCTCGGGGAACAATGTGTCAGATTGGCCGGACTGAAATAACAGGATCTGGAATTTATACTGTAAAAAGACAAAGGCTGGATTGTAAGCAGTATAATGCTGTGATCTTGCACTGATGGGGGAAGGATGTGGCAGAGCACTGATTATGAGTGTTTCAATTTATGGTGGTTTCACCTTGTGTCATATAAGTGGCGATGTAGACTCAGTCTTGGTTTGTACTGAAAGACAAGGGGAAAAGTTTTTTTTCCCTTCTTTTACTGAGGAAATGGACTAGAATATATGTATATATAAAAAACATGTAAAATGATAGCCTCCCAGCATGAGAAAACTGCTTCATGCATTAATAAAACTATTAACTGTTCTCTCTACCAGAAAACTCTCTGCAGCTGACACCAGCTTGTCTACAAACGTAGGCAATTAATCAGGAAATCACTGAACCATGAACAATGGGACATATGCACAAGCAGCATTTATTACCATTTAAAGGGGAACTGGCAAGCAGTTCAGTTAAAATAAATTAAATCTGACACAATGAATGAAGAATTTTTGTAGAGATGCATTCCTATTAGCATTTAATACTTCAGCATAAAAGATAACAGAACTCAGTCTAGGTTATTCATTTAAGGAGGGACAGTTCACTTTTTCTTAAGGCTAAAAATCAGTTAACTGAGAACATACAAGTCATTTTCACATCTGAGAGGCAAACAGATGAGACAAGAATGGATGGTGATAGTGCAAGAGGGAAATATGGGCTCTAACATGCACAGCAAGATTGAACCCAACTTCTGAATAGGTAAAGCCTGTAGGTGTACCATCTGTACGGGGCAACTCCCCCCTCATGGGGGGGGGGGTAATTTCTGTTTTTAGAAAGTATATATAGTATTGTGTGCTTGCTGAGAGTTAAAAGGGGTTGGGGGGACAAAAATTAAATCATGCATCGTTATTCATTTCTCGTGTACTTTAATTGGGTCTATATTAAAAGCACAAAGGCGTACTTACCCGAATACATAAACGTCAACACGTCTACCATCGAACCACAAAAACATTGATCATCCTGAAGCATGAAATCCGAAACGTCGAATTGTCATGGTTGGCCCTTCTGCAGTATAGCTCTGTAAGGTAAGTGTGCGATAGTTAGGGTTAGGGTGTGGGTTAAGTAAAGTGCATAGATGGTAATGTATATGAGATTTAGTGTAGGGTTAGAAGCAGGGTTTAGTTTAGGGTTAGAAGTAGGGTTTTGGTTAGTGTATGTATGTGGTTTATTTAGTTTGTTTGGGTAGGTAGTATGTAGTGGGTAGTGGGGTAGGACAACTATGACGGTTCGAGTTTTTGAATTTCGCAGTTTAGGGCGTTCAGTGTATTTGCGGTTCGTGGAATATGCTTCAGTATTTACATATTCGGGTAAGTACACCTTCGTGCTTTTAATACAGACCCCTTTAACTGAAGGAAAAAGTCCAGGAAAATTTGACATAGGTTCAAACAGAGATGAGAAGCTGCAAGCACATACAAGATCAGCCTGATAAACATTAATAAATGCAAGTAAGTTGGAAACCTATTAAAAAAACTTATGTAGAAAATCTGAAGGAAACAGCATATTATTAGAATGACTGCCTTTATCACTTGTACCATGGAATTTGAATGACACTGTAGGTATGGACAAGAAGCAAAATACTAATATTAAGAAGTGCAAGGTGCAAACTGCAATGTGACAAGAGACATACAAATAGAAATGAGCATGTGAATTTGGCAAAGAAAGGATTTCAGAACTGATATTTAGAAGATTAAGTACAAAGGAAAAGGGATAATAATGATTGGGAGACAAACTCCAATACAGATAAGAAAAGAAGAAATATAATGATTCTTGATTTGGAGTAATGAGTGTATTATTGGCAGGGAAGAAAAATTACACCGTCATATATTTAAATTCACCTAACATGAATATTAAGGAGCTTATGCAAATTATGGGAGAAGTAATTAGCTTTCAGCAGGTATTACTATTCACAGGTTGGGAGTGGAATCTGATCAATAATGCTGAGGATGTATCATGGTGACCCAGAAGGGATAATATCAGCAGAGAGGATAGATTTTTGAAGTTCTACATGAGAAAAAAATGGAATGGAAGATATGAACTTATTAACAGGAACAAGACAGAATTTACATATTACTCCTCAAAGTACAAAGACTAGGTTAGAAAGGATAGAGATTATACCTTGCAGTAGTATGGATACATTAATTTAAAAGCTTTGAAACACATCCAAGAACTATTTCAGATCACGTACTGGTTAAGACTAAAAATAAAGATGCAGGGTGAGGAAGTAAAAATGAGGCACATGTGTTTTCCAACTTATTTGCTAAAAAAAGAAGAATGGGTATAGGAAATAAGTCAAAAGAGTTATTAAGGAAGACAGCGGTATTTTGGAAATTCTAAGAAAAGTCTGTAGAAAAGAGGAATGGGGATCCAAGAGAAGGCACAAATGGAAATGCTTAAGGAAGACATAACTATACCAAGTTTACTGGAAGATGAGGCTCATGAATTAATAAATAAGACAGGAGAGGATAAGATTATGAGATATAATCAACCAAAATACAAGTCTAACAACAGATGGCATTCCTGTGTAAGTTTGTACCTGAAAGGTTTTGTTTACTCATATTTTAAAAGGAGGGACAGTACCAACTGTAGTGGCTTCACTACCCAAAGAGGATAAATACCATGCAGACCCAACTTCGTAGAGAACAATTTCAATTTTGAACCATGATTATACAGTGTTTATGTCTATACCAGCTAAAAGAATGACTAAGATGCTGCCAAAACTGATAGATATGGATTACTATAGTTTGTGTAGGGGAAGCACACATTTGACAACATTAACACAACAACGAGTATGCAGAGGAAAGCAAAGCATTAAGACATCACTATGGTTGGTGGACCTTAATGCACAGAAAAAATTTCAGACAGTCAACTGAGATTTTTATAAGTAGGGCAATGGTAGCACTTGTTTACCCTGATAGAATAATTGGGTCCATATGGAAGATACATGAAGAATCAAAAGCAAGAATAATTGGGTCCATATGGAAGATACATGAAGAATCAAAAGCAAGAATTAAGGTGGGGCAGTTCCTCTCTGACAAGCTGTGTTTGAACATAGGAACCAGGCAGAAGTGTCCCTATTTCCACTTTAATTGCTTCATACTAAAGCCACTGGCACAACTTCCAAGATAGCTGCACACCAACCAACAATTTAATTTCAGCTCTCATTGATTGAAAGCAGAAACTGAGAAAAAGGACCTGTTCAGTTGTCAACTTGGGTAAAACTCATTTACTGGCTACCAAGTATACTACCTGGATGCCAGCAAAGAAGAAATCTGGAGAACTTGAAAGAAAATCAACCAGAAAAGGTGAAGAGAAGACAATGGCCAAGATGAATCCTGCAGCTGTTTAACAAAAATCAGTTCAAGTTTTAGTTTTGAAATAAGGGATGGTTTGCAGTAATTTAAAGGGAAAAAAGTCATATGTACTCAGAGGTGATTAAAATAAATGAAAGAAAAAGGACACCCCTGTCTGGTTCCTCCCCACCCTAGACAGAACAGGATATGAGGACTGCCTGGGTCCACATGGGTGGGGCAACAGGAATAAAGGAGGAAAAGCTTTTCTACACTTCTGTCTAGCAAATGGCTTGACAGTAGCCAACACATGTTTTTTATTTATTTATCATTTGTTGACCGGGAAAGTCCGACTAGGTTCCACAGAACCTGTTTTCAGCGGAGGCCTGGGGAGAAATGCTCCAGATGCTAGGAAGGAATACTGGTTGACTAACAAAGAAGCTAAGAAAGGAGTTAAAATAACAAAATACGGCATTAAGAAAGGAGTTAAAATAACAAAATACGGCATCAGAGGCACTCTACCAACTTCTGTAAAGTGACCCAGTAGGTGGTTCAGAAAGAGAGACAGTCACAAGATCACATACAAGAGTAGCCGACATGCAACTCAGGTAGACTTCCTCCTAGTAAGGAAAAGGCATTGGGGTAGAATCCATGATTGCGAAGACATCGCCAGTGAAACAGTCAGCCTACAGCATAAACCACTGGTTACCACAATCAGTTGCAAGCAGTGGTCAGAGAAGGCTCTAAAGTCAAGAGAGACCAGGCTGAAGACCTGGAAGTTAACTGGAAAAAAAGTACAACAGTTCAAGAATTACTCAGGGCTTTAGCACCCCAAGAAGAGAAGGAAATAGGTGAAGCTGAAGAAGAATGGCAACTCCTCAAAACAGCATACATTAGGACTACAGAACAGATATGTGATCAAGTCAGGTATGGAAATAAGTTACATAAGGAAAGCTGGTGGTGGAATGCAGAAGTCCAGGAAGTGATCAAAAGAAAGGAGGAGTGCAGGAAAAATGGGAGATACAAAAGACTGAGCAGGCTAGGAAGTAATACTGGTTGACTAACAAAGAAGCTAAGAAAGGAGTTAAAATAACAACATATGGCATCAGAGGCACTCTACCAACTTCTGTAAAGTGACCCAGTAGGTGGTAAAAAGAAACTACATCAGGTTGCAAGGCAAAGACAGAAAGATAAAGTAGACAGTCAGACACCCTTCCTAAGGGATGCCAGCAACAACCTGCTTACCAGTCCACAGGACATCAAAGGCAGATGGAAGGAGCATTTCCAGCAGCTTCTGAATGAAGAAAACCCCAAAGAAGCTGTACTGCCCCAGAATCAGCCTACAATGACGGAAGAGGAGGAGGAGCCCACACTTGAAGAAGTAAGAATAGTACTAAGGAAAATTAAGTCAGAGACAGCAGCAGGCTCAGATGAGGTCACAGCAGATATGATAACGATGCTGGGTGAGATGGGAGAAATGGCTATGGTGGGTACTCATAGCAATAGAGAGAGAAAGATGTATTCCAGATGACTGGAGAATAAGCATACTTGTGCCAGTGTACAAGAAAAAAAGGGGACATCCACAACTGTGAGCAGTCAAGTGGCATCAAACTCCTATCACATTACATGAAAGTTCTGGTGGGGATGATTGATAAACGCATACGCAGAGTTGGGATGATTGATAAACAGATACGCAGAGTTGTAGAATGCAAGAGGGGAGATGAGCAGTTCAGATTTAGTTGAGGATGCAGCACAACTGACCCAATGTTTTCAGTGAGACAGATAGCTGAGAAGAAGCTAGAGATAAGGACAGAGTCCAACTAGGCATTCCTAGACTTGGAGAAAACATATGACAAGTTCCCAAGAAAGCTGATCTGGGCAGTCCTGAAGTGGTTTGAAGTCCCAGAAACATTGGTAGAATTAGTGCAGGCTATGTACAAGGTTCCAATGACTCAAGTAAGAATAGTGTTCGGCCTCACAGTGGGGTTCCCAGTGGGAGTGGGTGTACACCATGGTTCAGCTCTGAGCCCACTGCTGTTCATACTGGTGATGGACTACATTAGCAAACAGGTTGGCAGGGACAAAGTTACTGTATGCATATGATGTGGCATTACAGGCAGGCTGACCAAAAACTTCAGCAAAGGATAGGGGAATGGAATGAAAACTGAAGGCACATGGGATGAAACTAAGCACAGATAAAACAGTGGTAATGGCAGCAAATTGGGGAAGTCAGAAGAAGGTGAGAATTGAGATAGAAGGGAAGATAGTGGAACAGGGAAGCAGCTTCAAATATCTAGGAGGGGCACTTGAGGAGAAGGGAAGTCTGAATGAAGACATCAAAGCAAGAATCAGAGGGGCTGCAGCCAACTGGCAGAATCTCAGGTGTAGTCTACGACAGAAGAATGCCAAAGAAGTTGAAAAATATGGTGTACAAGATGGTGCGACCAGTACTACTGTATGGTACAGAAATCTGGGTAGTAAAGGCAGAGCAGATGAAGAAGCTAGAGGTGATGGAAATGAAGTGCCTGAGAAGGGTGGTAGGATGCACACTGTGGGACAGATGAAGAAATGACATAAAAACAGAAGTCAAAGTAGCTCCATTTGCAGAAAAGATCAAACAGAACAGATTATGGTGGTTCAGACACATGCAGAAAATCAGAAGACAATCTGGTGAAGAAGATTTGTGACAGACAGGAAGAAGGTAAGAGGAAACAAGGACATCTAGGCAAAGAGATGGATGGATTATGTGAAAGATCATCTGCGACGGTCAGGCAAGACTGTGCCAATGAATCCAGAGATGGGGACAGTTAACATGATACCCCAATCCCATGTAGAAAATGGGGGCTGATGATGAAAAAATAGAAGATGCTTTAACTAGCTGTTCAATAGAACTGATAACATAGCAAAAATCAAAGACGGAAATGAAGAAAAGGCTGGCGGAGTATGAGGCTTCTGAAGAGGAACTGTTTCAAGAAATGGTATAGAATACAAAATGAGCAGAGAAAATCTGAGATTTTCTGCTACGCCAGAGAAAGTGGAAGCAAAGACTATTAATTTTATGAAAGAACACACAAACCATGGGACTAGTGATCCACAGCAGTATTTAACTAAAAGGGCACAGACTGCATGCTCCAAACCCAGCCATGAGAAAGCAGTCAAGACATGCATTAGTAAAGACACAGCCATACCAGCAGAAAGAGTTAATAATCCTGACAAAACTGTGGCAGAAGAAAAAAGTACTAAAAACTGGAGACAGCAGAGTGTTTATTGAACAGTTAATCATTTTCCATAATCAGGAGAGAAGCAAAGTTATCCCTGCAAACAGGAAATGCTGAGAGGCAGGTGCGAGACTCAAGATGCTGTTATCCAGCCATCTTCTATACTAAAGCCACTGGCAAGAAAATAAGGGACTCTCAAATTCAAGGATATAACTGGCAAATGGTCATTTCAACTTTGTAGTACATTTTAAAACAGTTTTAAATTTTACTTTCAGGATATAAAATAAATGAGATGAAACAAAGGCTATAGTGGTAAACTATGTTCCTACACAAGAACTGGTTCAGCAATACTCGGACTTATGGAGTCATAAGATGAAGTGCGTAGGTATATACATTTAAAAGGATTCTGTTATGTCAGTTAAGGATATGCAAGAAGATACTAAACAAGAGATTAAAAAAATTCAAACTCCTGACAACGGATGTGGTGGTAGTACAAGTAGTGAAAATATTTGTAGTTCCTTTAGCTTTATATATAGGTTAGGTATATTTTTATCAAACCAAAACTGTGAACTATAACTAAAATAATTGAATTCATGTGAGTTGGATAGAGGGCAAGAATTAAGTAGAATAAGTTGTTTCTTTAAAAAAACAAGTTGGTTTAGGATTACCAGATTAGAGGGTATATTCTACAACCGGGTTACCTTCAGTTCATCGAACGGCCACAACATCGAAACCCACTGCATTGATACAGCATAACATCGAAACCTGGAGAGCTGACATTCCTCACAGGGTAAGTAATCATTTGGCCATCAACATGAACTTTGCCCCATACCCCCGTGGTAGTGCATTCTCGGAGTTGGAATATTAAGTAAGAGGGGTGTGGGGGGGTGAAGCCCCTCACATCTATATGTTTAAATGGTAGCTTTAGAGTTATGGATGGCCAAACAGTTACTTACCATGTGAGGAACATTGGCTCTCTGGGTTTTGATGTTATGCCGTGTCGATGCAATGTGTTTCGATGTTGTGGGCATTCGATGAACTGAAGGTATCCCATTCTACAATTACATAGTTAAAAAGTTCATATACCTAAAAGAAGCAGAAGACTACAAATCAACATGGAAAGAAATGATGGTCAGGGTATCACAAAAATAAAGGATTTTGAATGCAGGCCTTTAAGGAGAACCAGCACCAAGCATCATTTTATATAGTAGCAGGAAATAAGCCCGTACAAGAATGGAAAAATGATATCTTACCATCAGAGGGAGCAACTGAGAATATGTTAATATGGTTTGTTTTCTTTTACATAAACGTGTGCGCGTATGTCTTAAGTGATAAATCAATAAACGTGTTAAAGAATCAATCATAAAAGTTTAAGAAAAAACTGGGAAGTGAGAATGGAAGGCAGTATACAAAGGAACAGTGGTAGGACATCTGTATGACTTCTAAGAATGCGACCAAGTCTAAAAGGTTTGGTATTGGTATTTTTGCATGGAAATGTTCGTAAAGTACTTTTTTTTTTTTTTTTTTAACACAAAACAGACTGTTTCCTCAGGCAGGCAGCAAATGCTGGAGATGTAATGGGAAGGAGAGGGGCAATTGGGATCATGTGCTTTGAAAATGTAACGAGTTGGCAGAACACAAGGTACTTTGTCAGAAATGTTGGGTGAGCAAATTACTGTAACTAAGGAAAGGATTCTTTTGAGCAGAGAAACGGTAAATGAAGTGCCTAGACATAGAAAGGCCTTACTAAGTTTAATGCTATTATCTCCCCAAAAAAAGCAATCACTAGAAAATGGAAATCAAAATTTAGATCTGGACTCAGAGTGGCAAGGGCAGAGCCAATAGCAGAGCAGACAAAGATGAAGTTTATTAAAAGTGTAAATAAAGCCTATTCCAAATAACTGACTGAGTTACTGAAGGATCAAACTCCAGTGCAAACCTAGGTCATATCTTAATGGCTTGCACCAGCTGGAAAACCTCTTATTTGGATACCCAGGGTTTCTTAGTGGCATACTTTGTTGCCTCTCTATATGAAGCATGTCCTCTGTATACTGGTGTCTAAAAGTAGGAACAAGTTTTTCAAGCTGTAAGACGCAGTGCCTGAGGAACCCCTTGTTCTATGTCAGTAGGTAGCACCTAATGAATCCCCTGGATATTTCCATGAGAAGGGAGAACCAGTGCTGCCTACACCAAAAGGTGCCATCAACAGCATCTTTGGCTTTTCCTGTTTCAGTTTTTAGATCATCCGAGGGGGCAAGGGGATTGGAGGAAAAACATACAAGAAGAAAACTCTCAAGTCGGTGAAGGCAGAGTCAGTTGCCCAAACCTCTTTGCATGGTGTTCTTAAGCAGACATTTTACAATCATCTGTTATCTGGTGGTGCAAACAGGTCTATCTAAGGAGAAACTCACCTGTGCACTAGCTGAAAAAAATTGACTATGTAGCATTCATTTGTGTGGGTCTGCCTTCAATCAATCCTCCCAAGCTGTCCCCACCACTGTGTTCTGCTGATAGGGCACAAATTGCCTCGACAAAAATCCTGTGCTGTAAGACCATGTCTTGTTAACCTGCAAGGTGTATAGGATCTTGCCTACTCCTGCTTGTTGATATACCACTACTGACTGCTTCCACCAGGGATTTTTTTTTCATTTTTGACTTACCCTTGATTCTCTATCTTCCCTGTATTCATCTGTTTACATCAGAAGGCAACACTCCTTTATGGACTACTCCTTCTCACAGGGACTGCCTAGAAGAATTCTCTCCCCCTTGGGATGGGTGGACTTGCTAGCAACTCAAGACACAAGTGCTGCTAACTGAACCCGGACTGCTTGGGTTGTAATTAGGGGTTTACTACCCTTATGCCATGGCACTACCAGTTAGATGTTTTTCATCTTTTGCTGCCAGTGGTATCTCTGTAATATGGTCCATCTATGCCCATGGGAGCCTGTACTCTTCTGCAAATGAGGATGGAAGGAACCAAACCCTGTTCCATAAAAACTACAGCTTGTAACCTTTACCTCTATGCCAACTGCCAAACAAAAGCATATTCTCTGGTCATGGAACATGTGGTTGCTGCACTGGATGCGACATCCTCAACGCTGCACCCACACACAGTTGAGTATTTTGCCACCTGACTAGTCATCTGTGTGAGCTTCAAAAGTTTTGCCCCAAGGTGAGCATCAAACACCTCTCCCCTGCCTTTTTAGTCTAGTTGATCCAGGACAGCTATCTGAAATTTAATCAGACTCTGATAGTTAATTGCCCTAAATGCCAGGGTGACAGTGATACAAACTTTCTACCCTAACTAACTCCCATCTTCATTGTCATTTGGTAATATGTTGGGAGAAGAAACCAATTTTGGATTCCTTATTTAGGATACACACACACCTGGATCCACAACATGGCACCTACATAGGCAATTATGGGACTCCTGCATCATGTAGAAAATGTCAGGTTTCTTAGAAACAGGAAGTTGAGAGTAACGCTCCTGAAAGGGCTCAGAAAATATTCTTTGGCGCTTCTAAAATAGGAGGAATGGCCACAGATCTGCAGATATCCAAGCCAAACACTTCAAAATATTATTTTTATGTCTCTAATGCCGCCTTCTCCTCCCATCTAAAGTAATGCTTCACACTTCTGAAGGTTTCTTCAAATGAGACTACCTGTGTGGTTGACTCCCACAAAATGGTGTCCTCTGTGTCTATATCATAACATGGGAGAAAACTTCTAAGAGAGTAGACTTGTTCCTTCCTTCTTGTGTTCCTCAGAGTAGTCTATCTCAGCATTAGAGTGGTCCCTTTAAACTTTTTTTTTTCTGGGGGGGCAGTATAGACACTGAGTTTTCAGATCTTAGCTGCAGGCTCTGCAGAGCTTTTAGTATACCCATGGGCCAAAATGAATAGTTTTTCTAAGACAGCCTGGAGAATAGGAAGAAAAGCTTTAGAATATGCACCTGGCACATGAGGACCAGATGGCTGCTGGGATGTGGTGAATACATTTTACCTTCTTGGTGTTTTTATGAAGTATGTTACCTCTGGAAGTTCTCAACTCAGAATGGGACTGCCAGACTTCTAACCCACGGCCAGTGACACTTTCTTATACAAGAAAAGGGGTAGCCCTGATGTTCCCTTCTGAAACAATACAACAGGCTTCCATCATATGTGCCAAGTCTGGTCATCTGTGGAAGCGAAATCTTACCTGTTAGTGTGACTGGATGCACCACTGCCTACAGGGCACCATTTGAGGATGGGAGCTGCAAAAGTGCCTTACCAGAACAGGCACCCACGGATCACCCTGTAATGTCAGCCACCAGGATTACGTCTCACTCACCCCTTTCTGCCTTCTCTTGTTATTTTTTTAGAGCAATGTTGGAGGCTGAAGATGGCCCTGCATTTGCTATAGCAGAACAGGTAAAGGCCTCAAACCTCTTTCAATCTAGGTAGTGCTGTGGGGGACACTTATCTGTTCTATATGGTTTTCAGGAGAAATGCCTACCAAATGATGCATTCTCGGACATTGTGGTATGGACCCAGGAAAATGCAGTTGCTGTGGAAATCTTATGGGAAAATCCATATTATGCAGATCCAACTTCCTTTTTTGGGTTCAAATGCAAGGCTGTCCCAACACCACCACTTAAACATGTTGACAGGTAGTACAAACAAAACAAGCAAAAAATTCATATCATGAAAGAAAAGGGGATGCAGCAACAAAACACATCTGAATCCTGAATGCAGACACAAGCCAAACCACACAGGAAGATATCAGCAACTCATCACTAGCAACACAAAGCATGTACATCAGACCACAGCAAGAAAGTTCTGAGATGGTGTAGGTAGACACTGGCTTTTTACACAGAGTGTTGTGACATCCTAGGTAGAAATTTCCAATATGTAGAGAGAGCAGGACACTGCACTAAAAGTTGGGCCACATTACAGGGATGTTATCAGCTTGTACGTGCAGCAATATATTACATAAACTCAATTGCTAAAAGCATTTCTTTAATCCCCTACTCTTTTTCAGAAGGATGTAGTAAAGCACCCATTTCTGTCAAGGAAACAAATACTATAACCAGGACTTAAGTGTGTAACAAATGAAACTACTTATCTTCTTAAAAGGAAAAAAAGTAGGTTTGATATTACAGTGACTTATCCACAGAGAGATTACAGTTGCATAAAATGTTACCACAATAGTACAAATCCTTTTCTTCACTGCTGCAGTATTCATAACTGAAGGATCTTCAGCCAGGATAGCCTAACTTTTGGCCCATGTACCAAAAGTCTTTACTACTTATAGGTCTCATAAGTCACAGATACTCGCCCCACGCAAGGCATAGGGTATAAAGTTGAAGTATGGACACACACTTAGAAATGGAAAATCCTCAGAAGGAACAGAATACCTCCAGAGATGAGAGAAAACATGAGCATCCAGGAGGAGACAAAGGAGAAGAGTCCCTTGGCCAGGAGGGCAAGAAAGAACAGGCTAGAGCAGAGGGGCAGGGAATAAATACTTCAACAGTGAGGAGAAGGACATCTACTGTTATGGTAAGATTTTACACAACTGTATTACATCCTTCCATACCACTGCTGCACTATTCATAAACTAAGGAAGAGTACACAAGTTCAAAAAATTTTTATTGTAAAATGTTATTTCTCTAATTGTTTTAGCTGCCAATGCAATTTTCTTGCTGACTTTATGTAAAATGTTAATACTGATTGCGGAGCTTTTCTCCTCGGGTCTCCACTGAAAACGAGCTAATGCTCAGCTGGACTAACCCGGTTAACAAATGTAAAATAACATAAAATAAATAAAAGGAAGCCTGGGGGTAGGACAGCAAGGAAGAGCCCTCCAGACACCCATACAGAATAGTCATGGCAAAAGCCAGCTCTGATCCTGGAAATAACATCCAACTTGTAATGCTTAGTGAAAGTATGAACAGAGGACCAGCCCCTTGAAAAAAAAAAGCACTGATGAAGGCAAAAGCATGGGTAGAATGAGCCTTTACTAAAGAAAGACATTTACCATGAAAAGAATAACAAAAACAAATGCTCTTAGAAATCCAGGAAGAGATGGTTTGCATAGAAACGGTCAAATCCAAAGACCTGGGATGAAAGTTGAAAAAGCTGCTCAGATTTGCTAATAACTTTAGCTTTATCTAATATCTTAAGCGGTCTATGTAAAATTCAAGGTGTGAAGAATCTTCTCACTGGCAGATTGTGGAAAAGGGAAGGCAAATGAATACACTGATTAAAGGAAGGACTCACTGACCACTTTGGGCATAAAGGAAGGTTTAGTACAAAGAGACACCCTACCTCTGTGGAAAACTAAGTAAGGAGGAACAGCCATGAGAGCGTGAAGTTCAGACATTCTCTTGGCTGAAGTGAGAGCTAAAAAAAGGAACATCTTTTAAGTACAATGTTGTAAGGAAACCGAAGAAGCTGGCTCAAAAGAAGTCTGAGTCAATTTTTCAAGTAAAAAACTGAGGTCCTAGGAAGGCAGAATAAGCTTCTTGGGAAGCCTGATATGAAGGACGCCTTTAAGAAATTACTTGACCTCAAATCTAGAGACTAGAGGAGGAAGAAAGGGCAGACATGCAGAAATTGCTGACAGGTATGCTTTAACTGAAGAATATGCTAACCAAGCATGGAGCACATCACACAAATAAGAGCACCAGAGGAACCTCCATAGATACGGGATCCTGATGGTGGGACAGGCACCAGACAGAAAATGTTTTCCACTTGAACATATACTATTTCCTGGTAGTGGGCTTCCTGGCCTCCTGCAGAACCCAAAGCACACCCTCAAAAAAAAAGTGCTTGAAAGGATCAAAATCTTATCACCCACAGCATCAGGTGAAGAGTGGACAAGTGAGGATGGATGAGAGACCCCTTGTCTTGTGTGAGAATATGAACTCTGTGAGGTAACTTGTGGTGATTGCCCCTGACCTAATGAGAAAGAAGGGGGAACCAATGTTGTCTGGGCTAAAAGGGAGTCAGTCACTGACAAGATTTTGGGAGAGTCCTGTATGATTTCGTGCAAGACTTGGGATAACACAGGAAGGGGAGGGGAAGCATACAGAAACATCCCCTTCCAAGGAAAAGGCACACTGGCACACTGTCCATATTCCAAGCCAGAGGACTTCAGACTCTGGAATGGAACAGAGGAAGTTGTCTGTTTAGAGGGGAGACAAAGTTCTACCTGAGGAGTACCCCACCGATGGATAATGACCAGGAACACATCTCTGTGAAGAATCCATTCATAAGCATGTGTGGTAGACCTGCTCAAAGAGTCTACCACTAGATTGCTCTCAGAGGGAATACAAACTGCCTGAAGAGTCTCTTGATACCGGACAGCTAGATCCCATACCTTAACAGCTAGTCTGCAAAGAAGATAGGAACTTTTACCCCCCCCCCCCCCCTTTGTTGACATATTACATTACTGTGGTGTTGTCTGTGAAAATTTTTAGGGGCCCAGGATGAAAGAGAGAGAAATGAAAAGCCTGGAGAGCCAGAAGCAAAGCCCTTATCTCCTTTATATTAATGTGGCTCAACCTCTGATGAACAGGCCAGAAACCCAAAACCTTGAGAGAGTTGAAGGAGGCCTCCCATTCCCCATCTGAAGCATCTGTAAAGAGTTCTTTTGTCGGGACTAGAGCTTGGACAGGACGTTCTGGGTTGAGAAAAAGTTGATGAATCCACCACTAAAGCTTGAGACAAGGAAGGAAGGGTACCGGGAAGTCCAGGGGGTGGTAATGTTGGACCACACAGACTTGGGGTACCACTGAAGCTTTCTCATGTGGAGCTTGGCCAGAGGAAGCATGGGAAGGGTGGAAGCCATGAACCCAAGGACGCTGAGAAATTCCCTGGCTGTGACCGAAGCCATACGAAGAAGACACTGGAAAATGGCAGTGAGACACAAGGCCTTGGGGGCAGGCAGAGATGCCAACATGGGGAAGGTTTGACACCTGCAACCTGGGAAAACATGATCTTGAAGAGGCATAACAGCTGATTTCTGGAAGATTATGGTGAACCTCAGACTCTAACAAGGAAATTATAAACAGGAGATCCTGAAGCAGAGCAATGGAGAAGAAGTTTGAATGAGCCGAATGTACAGGTAGGGAAAGATTCGAACTCCTCTCATCCTGCAAAAGGCAATAACAGGAGCAGGTATTTGGTGAATATCCTCGCTCGGGGCAGTAGAGAGGAGAAAGGGAAAAGCAGAAAACTGAAAATGCAAGGAAGAAACAGAAAAATGTAATATTTCCTGAAAAGTGATGAACGGGGATATGAAGGTAGGCACTCCTGAGATCCAGAGAGATAAGAAATGCCTGGGGTACAAGAAGGAAAAATAAGACTGTAGACAACATATGAAAGGAAGGAATTTGGAGAAAGGTGTTGAGCTAGTAAAGATCCAGAATTGGTCTCCAAGTGCCCCTCTTTCTGGAATAAAATCCCCTCTCTATCTGGGCAAGAGGTACAGCTTGAATGGTGGCCTGGACCAAAAGAGAATGAAGCATGTCTGGGAAAAGAGGAAGTTGTTCTCAAGGAGGTTGAGGGATGCCCAAAAAGGGAGGAAAGGATTTCCAAACCATGAAATATCCCTGGTGGAAAATGGACAGAACCCAAGAGTCTGTTATGATCTTTAACAAATTTGAAAGAGACAGGGAAAGATGAAGAGATAAGGGAACCTGGCCAGTGGAAATGGGAAATGAACTGTCAAATCGAACCCAGCTTATCCTGAAAAGCACTTTTTTGGGAGGTAGGGGGTTTGAGTAGACTTAGCAGAAGGCACAGGTCTAAAACCCTTTTTTTCCCCTTAGGTGGAGGGTGAGACTGCCTATGAACAAAAGCAAATTTGGAGGGATAATACCTCTGAAACTTGGATAGGAGAAACAAAAATATGATTCAACTCCTGCAAGACTACAGTTATCCTGGAGAGACTTGAAAAGTTCAGTAGTAGCAGCGTGAAAAAGAATTTCATTATCCAACAGTTTGGCTTTAATATCACTAGGCAAAGCCATGAGTAATTTCTCATAAAATCAAAAGCAGCAGCCCTGGAGGAGGCATCAGTTGCACTGCAACTGCATTTGATAGAGAGGCAAGTAACTTGAGAAGTGGAGCCCAACAGAGCAAAGGTAAAAGCCTTTCCCCTCACAGTCAGGAAGGTCAAAAACCACTCTAGAAACCTGAGAAAGGAGAGCAGAAAAATACCTGGTTATACGAGTCTGGCAGTTGATGGTATAAAAGGATAACAGGGCAGAAGTGTAAACCTTAGAGGCCTCTCCATAGCCCTATATGTTAAGCATCAGATGACTGGCCAGCTTCCAAAGTTTTGTGATGCCTTCCACACTGACTAAATGTTGTACAGCTTGAGGAGAGTAATATAAAGACAGTGGTAAGAGCACTAAACTCTGAGTCCTTGCCTTAGAACAAGGAGGACTAAAGCCTTGCCAAACTTCAATGTGCAAAAAGAAAAGAATGTAATGAGAAATGAAACACGGCAACAAAAAAGGGGGAGGGTGTTTGCACTGCAACAATGATACAGTCAAACTTCTACTGTGATGGTAAGATGACTTGCATAACTGTACCTTGATCATCATTAGATCACTGTTGCAGTAGACTAAGCTAAGTAGGATGAATACAACAGCTTAGAAGGAAGAGGAGGCAGCAGCAACAGCGTTCAAAAGCCCATGTAGTTTAGTGTAGCAAAACCAGCTCTGGACCTATAGAAATAATCCAACATGTAGTGCTAGGTAAATGTGTGCACAGAAGACCAAGGTACTGCCTCTAGAATATTTGTGAATTCACCCCTTCCAAGAAAGTCACAGGTAGCCAATGCCCTTGCAGAGTGGGCCACAACATTGTACGGAAAAGTCTTGTTACAGTGTGAACAAAAAGCAAGAACACATGACAACCATGTAAACACGGTCCCTTTTCCTTCCCGCCATACAAAATAAACAGTTGATTAAAATTACTGAAAGTTTTTGTCCGGTCACTGCAGTAGCTGGTTTGCCTGTGAGCATTCAAAGTGTATAGACTTCTCTCTCCTTTATTTTATGGTACTGGAAAGAAAACAGGGAGCTAAATAACCTTGCTCAATGTGAAACATGAAACCATGCAAGGCATAAAGCATGGATTGGTTCGCAAATTACCCTATCTTTGTGAAAGATGAGATGGGGTGAATCACCGTAAGAGCTTGTAAACTTGAGCAGCCTTCTTGCAGAAGTCAGAGAAATGAATAGGACCATAGGAGGTTACTAGGCTAATGGCCCTAGGGCCTTTACAAGCCTAGCCAAGTACAACCCGTTCCCAAGAATATCAAGATATTAAGTGAAATTAACACTGTTTTCCAGGATAACTACAAATCAGCCCCATGAGCAAGTTCAAAAGGAAAAGTGCAAGTATCTCTAGAAGAAAACTAAGATCACAGGGAGCCTTAAAGGTGGCTGGATATGTAAAACCCCTTTCAAAAACTCTTTCACTTGAGGCAGGGTAGAAAAGCGGAATTCATGAGTACGCAAGCAAAGATGGCAGACAGGTGAATCTTGACAGAAGAGTAAGAAAGGTCAGAGGATAACTATCACAAATACTATAGAACCAGAGGTGGTTGACTTTAAATGGATGCAAGACTCTTGCTTTGGCAACAACTAGAAAATTTTTTCCCACTTAGCCAAATATGATTTTCTAGAAGAGGGTTTCTTAGCCTCCATTAATACCTATTGCACATCATCAGAAAACAGTTGCTTAAAAAGGTGTTAAAATTCTATCATCCAACAGTGAAGAAATTTAAGTCTGGATCAACAATCCCCTGCATTATACAAGTCCATCCTGTGAGGGAGCCTATGGTAATTGACCATGGCCATCTTCAAAAGAGGTGAGAACCACTGTAGCCTGGTCCAAAAGGAGGCTGTCAAAATTATGCCTGTAGAATCCTTACAGATATTTAGAAGAACCCTGGTTATCAGAGGAAAGGCAGACAGAAAAATCCCATAATCATGGTAATGAAAAGGCATCCGTCTTCCAGGCCTTTGTACAAACAGCCCTGGAGGGGATTTTTTTTTCTCTGTTGTGAATGGAGGCAAACAGATCTACAAGAGGAGTTCTCCACAGATGGACCAATTCTTGCAAAACCCCTTGGCTCAACTTACATTCTTAGGGGTCTTGTAATCTAGAATATTTTGCTCTGATGGGATGTATATAGCCGGGAGGAGGACATACTGTGCTGATTTGCTAGTTCCCTAGCTACCATAGAGTCTGCAAAGGGATTAGGATCGATTTCCCCACTGTTTATGTATCACTATCACTGTGGTGGGGTCTGTGATTACTAGTGGAGAGCAAGGAATCCAAAGATGGTTTAGAGATTTGAGAGCATTTATTAGTTTTATCTTTTTTGGGGTCCGGAAGGAAAAAGGGGAGACATGAGGTGAGAGAACTGATTGACTCCCCCAAATATCTTTGCTCTCTCTCTCTTTTTTTTTTTTTTTACAAACCCCATTATACTGAGATTTGAAAGGAATGGACGTGTTGGTTCCAAACTGATTAGAGGAACCACATAATGTTCCTCATGTAAAGTCTGGTTAAATGAATTCAAAGAAATGTGGAAGCCATGAAACATAGCATTCTGAGGTATTTCTCTGTGGCTGTCAGTCTGGTTGGAAAATACCAGAAATTCTTCCTTGTAGACTTCCACTTGGTCCTGAGGAAGAAAAGCCAGTATACCTAGGAAACATCCTACAGATACTATTCTAAGAGAAGAAATGACAGGATTTCTCAAGGTTCACTTTACATCCCTGACTAATAAAGTTCTTTACCCAACAAAAGGGATTCTTGACAGTGCCTGAATGAGTCTGTAAAAAAATAAGTTGCCAGTGTATGGAAATATATGAATGTCTTGTAACCTACGAGCTATTACAGGTGTTATGAACTTTGCAAATACTCATGGAGCTGTTGACAACCCAAAGGACAAGATAAGAAACCTGTAAATGTAAACATGACAAAGTCTTAAAAATTGCTTGAAATCTTTGAGAATTGATTATAAGCAGCTTTTAAAACTAGTGTTAGTAGAAAATTGGAAGGAGAAAACAAGAAATGGCAGACACTACAGAGAAAGCATTTTTAACTTTAGACTCTTGATGTGAAGGTTTAGAAAAAGGTCACAGCGTTCATTCATTCTTCGGCACCAAAAATTTTTTATTTTTTTTTCCAAGCAGCTTTACTAAATCATCACTGAAGACACACACACACACAAATGAATAGACAATAAAACAAACCCCATTATTTTTTTTCATTTACATACATTACATATGTTTTCTTTCTTTATAACAATGGTCAATTCAGTCCAACATTACACAAATTGCTCACTTTCTGACATCCCTGAAACCTCATTTCCCCACTTGAACATTATTCTGTATGTTTTGTTCCCACAAATTCCATCACTGCTATGTAATTAGCACAAGAAATTTTGAGTAAAAGCTTTCTTTATGTGATCTGGATGAACAGACTCTATTCACGCCTTGACACAGCATTTGATCCAAAAAGTACAGTTGTGTACCTACCATAAATGCAGATGTTCGAGTGTATTCACTGTTGCAGTCATTACTCTTTGGTTATCCTGCTGGCAGGCTACCCGCAGTCGGCCTGAATTCCAAAGTCCTGGTCCGGTGTCGGTTGCTGTCGCCTCTTCCCTGACGTCAGTGCGCCAGGGGTATAAAAGATGCAGCCGACACCATTTTCTTCAGTTTTTCTTGCCCCAGATGTCAGGTGCCCCCAGAAGGGTAGGCTAAGTAGATTATGCCAATAAACATGCATGCACTAAAGTAAACATTTCCTTCATCTACAAGCAAATACACCACATAGATTGTATAGAATAGAGAAGTACAGATAAGACCCAGCAAATGAAAGGGGGATGGTGGGAGGGTAAACTGGACTGCAACTTCTGATGAAGCTTTGTATTTTACAAAGTGAAAGCGCGCTCAACTGTGACTGCTGTGATTGTGGCAAGAATATTGTCTGCATTCTGTGTACTTGGATTAAAAGTTATTTATTCATTTATTTATCATGACTACATGGTTCTGCTTCTACACTGCCTTGGAACTGTTGTGTTACTGGCTCGGTTTCTCTACATTCTGTGTAGCTTTCTATCATAACTGGACAGCGCAGTGGTGTGGTGCAGCGGTAGCGTTGTCACCTCACAGCAAGAGGTTCTCCGGTTCGATTCTCGACTGGGATGCCTTCTGGGCGGAGTCTGTATGTCCTCCCTGCATTCGTTTGGGTTTCTTCCGGGTGCTCTGGTTTCCTCCCACATTACAAAGACATGCATCTGGAGCCTTTCTCCCCGGGCCTCCACTGAAAATTGGTTTTGTTCCAAGTCGGACTTTCCCGGTTAACAATGTTTAAATAAATAAATGAATAAATAAAATAAAATAAAATAAATAACGGCTACTCTTTCAATATAAAGCAAAGAATATTAAATTATATTAAGAAATGTGAGGTGCAAATAAGCAATGTTGCAAGAGACCCGTTTAGATAGAAATGCGCATGTGACTTTCATCAGGAAAGGATTGCAGGACGGATATTCAGCAGAATGTTAGAGACAAAGGAAAAGGAGAGTAATACTGATTGCTACAGAGATTCCAATTGTGATAGAAAGCCAAAAAAAAAAGATGACAATGGAAGACTTGTGTTAATAAGAGTCTATAGCAGGGGAGGAGGATTACAATGACACCCGTTTATCTCTCATCAAAATCTGCTATAATGGAGCTTAAGAAAATTTAGGGATAAATCAGCTTTAAGCAGCTATTTTTTATGGGTGAGGACTAGAACTTGATTTACAATAGTGAGAATGTATCTGGGGACCTAGAAGAGAAAATGTAACAAAAGATGGTTGACTTCTGAAGAGATGGAAGTGAACGCTTGGTATGGAAGATGTGAATACAGGCGTATGAACTCAGAATTTACATATTCCCCCAGTGTACAACAATTGGGATATAATGGGTAGAAATCATATTTCAAAACAGGAGTATTTAATAGAAAGACATACATATCAAATACCCATTTCAGATCACACACTCATAGGAATTAAGACAACGATGCAGGGTAATGAAAAAAAAAAGACACAGGTATGTTCCTACTTACCTGTTAAAAGATGGGAATTTAAGGAATGGGTAGTAGAAATGACAAGAGTTATTAGGGAAGATACAAATTTCTTCAGAAGGGGAACTAACAAATGTGATAAAATGAAAAAGGAGTATAAAAATGGTAAAAATTAGACAGAATGAAATATGAGAAAGAATTAAAAATAATTTAGAGGGGTTGACAAACGTTGAAGTATTACAAAATAAGAGGAATCTCGCAGAAAAATAGGAGGAACAGCTACAGAGTGCTAAGGGAAACTAAGGGAGTATTTTGGATAAACATACATGAGTTTACAAAGATTGATGTTGCACAACAATTCTGATAAACCCAGAGTACAAAAACTTTTACCACGATAACTTAAGCAACAGAAAGGATTGTAATTTGGGGAGCCTATGACCAGGAAAAAGAGAGCTCCTACAGAGATATTAAATGTATTTTAGAAATTTTATGAAAACTTGCATAAAGAGGAGGAGTGTGGAAACCAAAAAAAGGTGTCAATGGAAAATTTTATGGAAGACTTAATTATCCAAAGGTTAGAGGAAGTTTAGGCTCAACAACTAATAGTTAAGACAGAAAGAGGAGATAAAAATGGGGATGCATGATCAAACAAGGAATTTGCCAGGAACAGTCTTGTAATCCGGCGGAGATTTGGAAGTTAGGATGGAAGAAAGTGATTAAGATGTGAAAGACTTTAATAGTATTTTGAAAGTAGGGGAAGCAGCAACATCTGGGAAGAAAGCTGTGGTGACTTTACAATCCAAAAAGGGTAAAAGACCCTAGATCCAAATTCATATAAACCCATTTTAGTTTTAAACCATGATTATAAAGTTTTGAGTCTATACCAGCTAAAAGAATGGCAAAGGTGTTGCCAAATTTGACAGATATGTAATAATGTGATTTTGTGGAAGGGAGCCAAAATCTGACATTAGTAGAATGCTGATGACCTAGAGGGAAGAAGAATGTAAGAAAATACCACTATTGCTGGTGGTCTTGGTGCAGAGAAAACATCTGCTAAAGAAGCTGGTATTGTATGAATAGGACAACTGAATCATTTACATTACCTGATTTAATCATGGGACTAAATTAGGAAAATATATGAAGGGTTGGATGCAATAATGCAAGCATTAAGGTGGGAGGGTTCCTCTCAGACAAGCTGTTTTTGAACAGAGGAACCAGATGCCCTTTCCCCTTTATTTGCTTTACATTTAGAACCACTGACAAAGAAAATAAGAAGTTATGTACTCACCATAACGTTCCATGTTTATTGCTCATCTCGCCTTCATTCACTGCTGGTTGGGTTCAGAACTGAGAATCGGTTTCGACTTGGCCTTATACAAAATATAGAGAGAGCTTCCACCGTCTTGGGGCTATACCCTATCCCATCATGCTCTGGGAAGATTACCCAGATCTTGTTTGCAGATACCATAGTTATTACATCTAAGCATGTAACCATATCCCAAGAAAAAGACTAAGAAGAGATTCAGAGACATAGTATCCAATTTTTATAAGAACCACTCGATCCTCCAGGAGAGAAGGTGGGGAAGCAGGGTGGGCAGCAAGAATGAAGGTGAGATGAACAACATACATGGAATGTTATGCTGAGTACATAACTTATTGTTATTTTGTCATATCTCGCCTTCATTCATTGCTGGTTGGGGCAGCATCCCTAGCACCTACTTTCTTGGGTGGCTCAAGGGAGAAAACTCTTCAGAACAGTAGACCCAAAAGAGGCCCTGTTCCTGGACGCCAAATCGACTTTGTAATGAGTGATAAAGGTATGTAGCTGCTTGCACAAATGGAATCCATAGGTAGCCTCGCATGAAAGGCATATGAGGTAAATATGGCCCTTGTGGAATGGCCTTTCACTTTTCCTGGAAGTTCTCTTTTCTGAGCTCTGTATGTATAAAAGTTATACAATCTGTAAGCCATTTAGAAAGTATGACTTTTGATGCTGGGCCTCCTTTCTTTTTGTCTGAAAAGGATACAAATAACTGGTCTGATTTTCTGAAATCCTTTGTTCTATGCAGGTAGAAACGTAACAATGTACGTCTAACTGGTGTAATTTATACTCTGCCTTGTTGCTATAGTTTGGGAAAAAGACGGGTATGTCAATGGATTGCCTTAAATTAGCTTCTGAACACACTTTAGGTAGGAATGAGGGGTTGGTTCGTAAAGAAAAGTACAGTTTTGTACCTACCATAAATGTAGATGTCCGAACTGGATAGCATCTGCAGTCATAACAAATGGGTTGTCCTGTCGTCAGGCAGCCCTTCGGTCGGCCGGATTCCAAAGTCTGGGTCCGGCTTCGGCTGATGTCGCACTTCACCCGACGTCATCTCTGCTGGTCTTCGGGTATAAAGGCATCAGCCGACGCCATTTTCCTCAGTGTTTCTTGCCCCAGATGCCAGTTGCCCTCTTGGAAGGTTAAATTTTGGATAAATGCCAATGTTTCCAAAAAAGTAGAAGGCAAACACAAAAATAAGCATGTATGTACATATATACAAACAAATACACCATAAGAGACCCCCCCCCCAGCTAGCTATTAGGAGGGTAAATACCCTAGGAGTACCACAGAGGGGAAGGAGGGTGGGTAATCCTGACTGCAGATGCTATCCAGTTCGGACATCTACATTTATGGTAGGTACAAAACTGTACTATGTCCTTCATGGATGCATCTGCAGTCATAACAAATGGGTAGAATACCATAGCCAAACTAGGGGTGGAGGAAGAAAAATTATGGTGTAGTTAGGATCCCTTGCAGTACAGCAGTGGCAAACCCTGCTCGGGATCTAGAGTATAGAGGTAAATTATAATGCTTGGCAAATGTATGCACGGAGGTCCAAGTAGCCGCCTCAATAATGTCCTTGGTTGCCACTCCTCGTAAGAAAGCTGTGGTAGTGGCTGTAGCCCTTGTAGAATGAGGTCTTATGTTCTGTGGAATTGGTTTTCCATGGTAGGAGTAACAGAATCTTATGCAATTTCCTATCCATTTGGAGATTGTCTGTTTGGAAATTGCTTTTCCTTCCCTTCCTGTTGCATAGGCTACTAAAAGCTGGTCAGTTTTTCTGTTACTTTTGGTTCTGTCCAGGTAGTAGCGTAACTGCCTATGTGCATCCAAGGTATGTAGCAGTCTTTCCCCCCTGTTCTGTGGATTGGGAAAGAAGGTAGGTAGGTGAATTGCCTGGTTTAAAGACACTCTGGATACCACCTTAGGCATAAATGTAGGATTAGTTCTCATGGACACCCTATCTTGATGGAAGATTAGGAAGGGTTGCACTGCCATTAAGGCCTGTAGTTCCGAAACCCTCCTTGCTGAGGTAATTGCCAGCAGGAAAGCAGTTTTCCATGACAGGTGTTGCAGATCTGCTGTTGCTGCTGGTTCAAACGGAGGGAGTGTCAACTTTTCTAGCACAAAGTTCAAGTCCCATGCTGGTAATGGTGGTTTCCTAGGAGGATTTACATTCTTGATCCCTCTGAGGAACTGCCTGAGTAGAGGATGCGAAAAGACAGGTGGATCGAAGCTGTATTCTGCTGAAATAGCTGATGCATGTATCTTGATGGAGGAATAGGACAGGCCTGTATGTAGAAGCTCTGCCAAGTACTCCAGAATGTTAGCATATCTATGTTTGACGCATCTTTTCCTCTTTCAGTACTCCAAATGACAAACCTTTTCCATTTTCCTGCATAGTTCCTTCTTGTTGAAGGTCTGCGGGCTTCAAGGATAATGTCTTTAACCCTTTGGGAAAGGTCTGGGTTAGTTGCTGCTATGTGATGTTTCAGGCAGTCAGTTGCAAGGTTTTTAGGTTTGGATGCATGATGTTGTAGTTGTTCTGAGTTAACATCAAAGGCATCAGGGGTATTGACCACATTCTCTCCCGAGACATGCTCCTCAGCAATGGGTACCAGTGTTGTCTTGGCCAATTCGGAGCTATCAGGATTATCCTTGGACGTTCCTCTTTGATTTTCAGTAGTACCTTGTGCATCAAGGGAAGAGGTGGAAATGCATATGCTGTCAGGCCTTTCCAGCCGAAGGATAGAGAGTCCACCTTCCATGCAAGTGGGTGGAATGTCCTTGTGCAGAATTGTTTGAGCTGGTGATTGAGTGGGGATGCGAATAGATCTATTTGTGGCATTCCCCATTTCTTTGTGATGGCCTTGAAGATGTCCGGGTGTAGCATCCATTCGTGAGCATCCGAGGTGGTTCTGCTTAACATGTCTGCTAGGGTGTTCTCTTTTCCCGCACAAATATTGCCTGTAACTGGATGTTGTAGCTGAGAGCCAGATTCCAAAGTTCCAAAGTCATTCTGCATAGGGGGTATGAATGAGTGCCTCCCTGTTTGTTGATGTACCACATGACTGTGGTGTTGTCTGTCCTTATCATCAAATGGCCTTCTTTGAGGAATGGTCTGAATTTTTGGATTGCCAGTTGTACTGCCAGCATTTCTTTTTGGTTTATGTGCAGGTGCAGCTGGTCTTGAGTCCACAATCCTTGTATGCATTTGTCCAGCATGTGCGCCCCCCCATCCTAGGTCTGAGGCGTCCGTTGTGATGGTTTGGCTTGCTCGAAAGTTGTGGAAGGGTAAGCCTGGGTTTGACTGGCATGCTTGAGCCCACCATAGGAACTCCTGTTTTAGGCATGGGATTAGTGGGATTTCTGTTTCTAAGCTGTGCCTGTGCTGAGACCATAAATTCTTTAGGTACCACTGTAGCTTTCTCATATGCAGTCTGGCATGTGGGACCAAGATTATGCATGATGTCATGTAGCCCAAGGCCTGCAGAACTTTTCTTGCTGTTAGTTTGTTCTGCTTTGTTAATGCCAAGTAGTAAAGAGGAAGTTCTTTTTGTTTTTCTGCAGTTAGGAATGCCATCTGTTTTACTGTGTCCAATTCCGCGCCCAAGAATGTTCTTGTTTGGGATGGTATCAGCCTTGACTTTTGTAAATTGACTGTGTATCCCAGGGCTTGTAGCAAGTAAATGACCCTTTGTAAATCTGTTGTCAGCTTGCTTTTGTTGTCCGCTTGTAACAGGCAGTCGTCCAGGTATGGATAAATTTGGATTCCCTGTAGTCTGCAGTGAGCGATTACTGATGCCAGGCATTTTGTGAATACTCTGGGCGCAGTAGATAAGCCAAAGGGCAATGCTGAGAATTGATAATGCTCTGATCCTGCAAGAAATCTGAGGTATCTTCTGCAATTTGGTCGAATTGGGACGTGCAGGTATGCCTCCTTGAGATCTAGAGTTACCAGCCAACACTCCTTGCCCAGCATGGGAAGAAGTTGCTGTAGGGTCAGCATTTTGAATTTTGGGACAATGATGTATGTGTTTAAGACGGACAGGTCGAGAATAGGTCTCCAACTTTTCTCTTTTCTTGGTACTAGGAAGAGTCTGGAGTAGAATCCTTTGCCCTGTTCTGTTATTGGTACTCTTTCCACAGCTCTCATCTTTGTTAATTTCGCTATCTGCTGTAGAGCTTATACTTTTTGGTTTGGTGGTAGGTTTGGCATTCCTCTTCTTACTGGTAAGGTGTGGAAGTGGAACCGGTAGACTTGGTCTATGGTTTGCAAAATCCACTTGTCTTTTGTGATATAGTGCCAATTTTTCGAAAATAAGGCTAACTTTCCGCCTAAAGGTGCTGCTATTTGCTCCCTGGTAGGCTGTGTCAGAGCCAAGTCACTGTGATTGTCCTGTTGCAGTGGCAGTGGTTGTGTCTGCGCCTCGGTTATTGCCTTGCCACTGTCGTCCTCTGTAGGCACCTCCTCTGGATTGATTTCTGCCTCTAGATCGTCTATTCCTGCCCCTATGGGATTTTGTGGAGTCTGGAAAGGACCAATTTTTGGCAGGCCAGTTCCTGCTAAACCTTGGGGGCTGAACCTGTAAGAAATCTTTAACTGTTTGTACAGATTTTGCCTTTTCTTCCATTTTCTTCATTACTTGCTGGGCAGGTGTACCAAATAGACTGGCCTTATCCATAGGAGCATCTAACAGCTTTGCTTTAACATGATCCGGTAAGACCTGTTCTTTCAACCATGCATGCCTTCTTATCACTGTGCCAGTCATGGCTGATCTAAATGAAGCCTCCAGTGCATCATAGCCACATTTTAAGGAATGGTTACTAACCTGTTGGATGTTATTCACCATTTCTAATACATATTTCTTATCTAAGGATTCATCAGAGGACAGTTTTTTAGTTAACTGATCAAGCATAAACTCTTGGTATTGGATCATATGAAACTGACAGTTTAAAGCTCTAGCTGAGAGAGTAGCAGAGGTGTAAACTTTTTCCCCCCATCTCTCTAAGGACCTGGATTCCCTTTCAGAAGGAATAGGGTTTTTTGCTGTGGTCGAGGCTACTGCCTTAGGCCCCTGGGATATAGTTTCGGGATCTGCAAGTGGGGGCTTGTATAGGTGGTGATGAGTGTCTGGCACCCTGTAAAATCTATCTGGTTTAGCAGGGGCTGGAGGTAAAGAATCAGGAGCAGTGCAAACATCATTAAATGCATCATCCACAACAGGCAGTACAGGAGGTATAGCTAAGGGCCTATGTTGTGGTAAGTGCAGAAAAGTCCTAAGCCTTTTTCTTGAATCTGAGAAATCTTGTCCCTGCCATTGGAATTGTTCTCTCATGGCATGTAAGGTTTCCCCAAAGGAAAATTCCTCTGGTGGAGAGGCAGCTGGAATGGATTCTTCAGCATCGGAATCTTCATAAGTAGAAAAAGGGGCCTCTGGCTGGTCTGTAATGTCTGAGTCATCCGCAGAATCATCAGAGGACACTGGCTCGGGGGGCTCTGATCTATGTCTCTTTTCTGGGGGCTGAGAGGCCCTGTCTGGGTGAGATTGGGATCCCCTAATTAAGGATATTAAATCTTCTGCCAGAGTAAGCATTTGTGAACTTGAAGTGGGCCTGTGTGAAGGGGGCTTAACAGGCACTGATTTAGCAGATTTGGCTGCTTTAGCCCTGGCAAAGGCCTTAATAGACATGGCTGCAGGAGGCCTAGCAGCGCCACGTGCTGGGGTAGAGACATCCAAAGGGATGGTGTCTGACAAATCACTAGGAACTACAGTTGTAGGCAAAATTTCTGAGGCCGATTCAACTAAGGTAGCAGGAGCCTCAGTAGTAGTCATGGATTCGGCTGAAGATTGACCGGTTTTCTCGGTTTCGGCCGAAACCGACACACTCGCGGCTTGCTTAACCGTGGTTTCAGCCGAAACCGCGGACCGCGAGTGTCGGTCTTTTTCTTTGCGTTTTTTAACAATTTGGGAAGTCGGAGGATCCGACGGCATAATTTACGCAAAATCTGAGCTGAAAAACTGTTCAGCAAACTCCGACCGACGCCTAAGCGTTCGTCGGTTGAAGGAAGCACAGGCCGAACAGGCTGCTACGTCGTGGTCTGGGCCTAAGCAAGGCAGACAGTAAGAGTGGAAATCTTTATGAGGTATTTGTTTCCCACAAGTTAAACAGTTATTGACTTTTTCTGACATCGGCTGAGGCAAGAAAGAGTCCCCAACGGGGTACTTAGCTTTTTAGAAGTCTTCGAAGTAGTATTCGGTAGTAGTAATCTCTGGATCTGACTGACCGGCACTTGCGAACAGCTTCTGCTTCGGGCGCCACGCAGCAAGAAAGACTGAGGAAAATGGCGTCGGCTGATGCCTTTATACCCGAAGACCAGCAGAGATGACATCGGGTGAAGTGCGGCATCAGCCGGACCCAGACTTTGGAATCCGGCCGACCGAAGGGCTGCCTGACGACAGGACAACCCATTTGTTATGACTGCAGATGCATCCATGAAGGACATCTATCTTTGTGAAAGGTCATATAAGGGGGACGTATGGACAAAGCTTGAAGTTCCGACACACGTCGAACAGATGTAATGGCCACTAATAGGGCTGTCTTCCATGACAAAAAATTTATGCATCACAAGATGATGTGGGTTCAAAGGGAGGAAGAATCAACAGACAGAACAAAAGTTAGGTCCCATGGTACTGGAGGATCCTTTACTGGAAGTCTTAGTAAGAAAGTACCTTTCAAGAATGCCTTAGAAAGTCAGTGGGACATGATTTTTAGTCCCATTTCCCCAATATGATAGTTCGATATAGCAGCCAATTGAACTCTAATAGTAGCTGCTGCGCTTTCATTAAAAAGCTTATCCAGAAAGTTTAACACAGCCGTTATGGGGGCACTAAAGGGATCAATATGGTTGTTGCAAGCCCAATAGGAAAATCTTTTCCATTTGCTAGAATATAATTTTCTGGTTGATGCCTTATGAGACAAAATCAATGTATGTTTCACTGCAGGGGAAATATCAGGAAGCCTGGCTATTTGTGAAACTGGAGCAGCCAAGCTGTCAATTTAAGGGTTTGAATTGATGGATGGAGCGACCCTGACGGATGGGTCAGGAGATCTGGAACTACGTCCAGAATCCACGGCTCCTCCTGAAGATGGGGCCATAGAAAGGGGAACCAAATCTGATGAGGCCAGTATGGTGCAATGAGTATTACTCTGCTTCTCAACGTTTTGGTTTTCTGAAGGACTTTCAGTATCAAAGGAAAAGTGGCAGAGGCGTAGAGGAGACCCGAGGGCCACCATCTACAATTGCATCCCTTGGTGACTCCCACTGAGGAGGGATCAAGGCAAAGTAGCTGCTGCATTTTGTATTCATGGACCTGGCAAAGAGTTTGCAGCAAGCCTGGCCCCACTTGCGAAAAATCTCTTCCACAACTTCCTGTTTTAGGGACCACTTGTGGGGCATCAGAATGGCTCTGCTGAGTTTGTCCGCTATCACACTGGACTTCCTCATGATGTGGAAAGCGTTGGGAAGAGACTGCCCATTGCGAATCAGGCAGTAGGATTTGGTTCCTCCTTGTTTGTTTATGTACCACACCACTGACATGCTGTCTGTCTGAATTGCAATTGTCCGTAGTGGAAGGGAGTCCTGGAATGCTTGCAACACCAAAAGCATCACTTTCATCTCTAGGACATTGATATGCAAGTGGTTTTCGTGATCCTTTCAAACATCCTGGACAGTCTTCCCCAGATAATGTCCCCCCCCCCCCAACCCTATCTGGAAAGCATCTGTGGTTACTGTGGCTACTGGTTGCGGAGAAACGAATGGTCAGCCTAAGGTAATTTGAGTGGAGCAAAGCCACCAATGTAGATATTTCTTGCAAGACTCTATGATCACCTTGCGAGATATGGGAAGTTCCTGCATGGACCACTGGGCGAATATTAACCACTGAAGAATCCTCATGTGCAGACGAGCTAAAGGCACCAAAGTTATTGCTGCCACCATGGTACCCAGAATGTTCAAAACAGGTTTTGCCTATACCTTTTTTTTTTTTTAATAAGAGGTTCTTGATTAGATGATGTAAGTTTTGAATCCTCTCAGGGGGAAGTTTGGCCAACATGCATCTTGTGTTTGTCTGCCCCTATATATACGATACGCAGTGATGGCAACAAGGCAGATTTTTTGAAGTTTACTGTGATGCCTAGCTGAGAGCAAAGATAAATGGTGGTGTCCCTCGCTCTTGTTAGTAGATGCTTGGTGGTGGCGGTTAGAAGCCAATCGTCTAAATACGGAAACACCCAGAATCCCAGATGCCTCAAGTGAGCTGTAACTACTGCCATGCATTTGGTGAACACTCTGGGGACTGTAGTGAAACCAAACGGCAGAGCTTGAAACTGGTAATGATTGGCTCCCAGCCGAAAGAGTAAATGTCTCCTGAATTGCCTGATCATTTTTATGTGGTAGTGCACATTCTGGAGATCTTCAGAGTACATCCAATCTTTTTTCCCCAGAAAGGGGAGTATCGACTGCAGTGTTACCATCCAGAATTTTGACTTTTTGATGGACTTGTTTAGTCTGCTGAGATCCAAAACGGGCCTCCAGTCCCCTGTCTTTTTTTGGAACTAAAAAGAACCTTGAGTAAGTCCCAGATCCAATTTGGTCTGCAGGAACATTTTGGATGACTCTTTTCCAGCAACTTTTGTACCTCTAAAGTTGCATGCTCCCTTTGACTGAGTGGTACATCTGGGACTTGTTTTTTTTCTAAAGGGGGAGAGGAAAAGAGTGTGTGGTAGCCTCTGGATATGATCGTTTCTACCCATTTGTTTTTTGTAATTTCTAGCCAGGCATTTAGGTTCAACAAAAAGTGACCCCCTGACTGCCTCCAGATATGGACAGATGGGCCTCCTCTCAGGAGTGCTGAAAGGGCTTACCAAGGAAGGAATCCCTGTCACTCTGATTCTGCGGACCCCCTCTGCCACGTGGTCGGAGTCTTCCACTGTTACTTCCCCCTCTGCCCCTGGAGGGAAGAATCAGCACATGCGTCCGGGAAAGCTCTTTGCGATTTATGGAACCACACCCCCCCCCTTCTGACCTTTAGGATAAGGTCTGGTAGGCAGGGAGAAACGGATTCCAACAGCAGATAGAGTTTTTCCCTATTCGCACCTGGTTAAGATCTCTAACTTTTGGCCTGAAAAAAGACAAACCATCAAAAGGGGCATTAGTAAAGGAAGACTTGAAGGGTTCTGCAAAATTGCATAAGCGCATCCAGGAATGTCTCCTAAATGAAACTGCTGTACCCGCTGCCCTACTCACCCCATCAGCCGCGTAGGAAATAAGTCGCATGGAGGAGTTAACCTTTAGGGTGGAGAGCTGGGAGGAGACCGTTCCCATAACCCCTGCAGCTACAGAACCTTGGAGGGTATCAACTAGCTCCTTTAAGAGATCCCTTTGAAGCATGGTGAAATGGGTCATGTAGTTTGGCGACCAAAGGGCAAAGGACGCTGAAGAAAACGTACGCTTTCCATATCTGTCCATTGTTCGAGACTATTCGGTGGATGGACAGATGAGGATGTCTCAGACAACTCCTTCTTAGTGGCTGCCACCAGCAACATAGCATCTACCAGAACACCTTTCCTGAGAAATTCCTTGTCTGCAGGAGTGGTGATGAACTTATCTGGCCTCCTAGGAACAGGGTCTACTGAGTCCGGAGAGCCCCACTCCTTCCAACTGACTACTCCACCTAAAACGCCAATTTTCTAGAGTTTCTATGATTTTGAAAGCTTGTTTCAGCTACATATTGTACTTATTTTACTGCCTGCACTTTAACAAAGTCGTTTTTGTGTTTAAATTACTTGTTTAACTGTTGTAGGCTACACAGTCAAGCTTGACAGCCATTTCTGTGCATTTAAAGTGTTATTTTGATTGTATCTGTTTTATTTTCTGAAAAAAACAAACAAAAAAAAACTTGTTTTCCCGCCTTTCTAAGCTAGTATTGTCCAGTTTTCAGGTTAGTGCTGAATTCAGGGCTGTGTTACAAGTTTCTGCATTTGCCCATACCTTACTTGGATAGAAGGAAGTTTCTCTGTTCACTGTGAGAGAGGGAGCTTTGAGCATCCTATCTGTCCTTGGAGGAGTGGTTTCAGCCCAGAAATTAGTAGTTTATTGGCCATTTTGGGCTAATTTCTATCGCTTTCATTTCCCTGCTATAAAAGCCGCATTTGCACGCTGGATAGCTAGGGTATAACTATTCCCGGCTCCACAAAGTTTGCGCTTCAATTTTTCCCTCGGAACTAGACAAACTTTCAACTTAAGCACTTAAACCATTCACTTCTCATACCAGCACTTGCTCAAAACTCATAGCAAGCACTAATAAACCTTAGCACTAGACCCCCCCCTATATGGTATAGAAGGACAAGGCTCTCTATTCGACCTTACCAGCCAATCAGTAATGCAGTTCACTGTACCTATCCAGGCATGTCCAAAGAGCAGTTTCAGGTGTACTCTCCGGTCCAACTGGTGAATCTGGGCATTTTGAGGCAATGTTACAATTGCCTCATGTACACAGACAACCCTTTCCTTCCACCAAACACTAAGTAACCTCCACCTACCAACACAAACCATGAAACACATACTTCACAAAACCAATGTGCCACACAATCACAGCCCTTAAGGCAAAATAACATACCCAACACACTAGTAATAGGTGACTCTATAGTCAGGCACATTGACATCCCACTCACTAAGCTAAACAAGAAGGTTACTGTTAGCTGCCTGTCGGGTGGCAGGATCCGCCACAACACAAGCACTCAGGTCACTCCAGAACAAGTACAAATAAGACTCTGTCATTGTCCATGTTGGTGTGAATGACCTGAGCCATACCTCCCTAGACTACATGAAAAGAGACATGGAGGAGCTCTCTGATCACGTAGCCCAGGCCGGTATGACCCTGACTAGCATCCTGCCCTCACCAAGAATGATACCACTGTATAGAGAAAAATTATCAATTTCAACAATTGGCTAAGCTTCTGGTGTCATTGAAAGGGGATTCAGTGTCTGTCAGCCTGGGATGACATGCTCGACAAGCCACTCTGCTTTGGCTTTCGAATACTGGCCAAGGCTCTTGCCACCCCCATAATGCCTTTTTTTAGGCAAGGCTCAAAAGACAAACCCACCGCTGTAAAGAGCACAAGTAACAAAAAACTGAGGGTAATGCTACTCAGTGCCAGAAGTCTAAACCTCAAAATGCACACACTCGAGGCACTCCTCAGTATGGAGAAAATAGATATATGTGCAGTAACAGAAACTTGGTTTAAGGCTCCAGAGAGCACCCCAGCATTACCAGGCTAGAACTCATATCATACATTTGGGCCACAAAACCCGGACCGAAATACAAAAGGCGGGGGAGTATCCATATTCATCAACGATACTCACACCTCCAGGTTAGTGGCACAGCACGATGCTTCAGAGAACATCCACATGCAACTGACAATGGACAAAACTATTATTCAAATTACAGCTTGCTACAGATGGGAAACATAAAGGTCCTACCAAACACCATGATACTGAATGATTTCAATTACCCAAACATTAACTGGGAGAACTACTCAAGTACAAACGCCCTTGCCCAACATTTCCTAGAATTTATAAACTCAAACACCCAGGATCAACTGGTCAACACCCCCAATAGAGGTGACAACATATTGGACCTGGTTATCACCAACATGGGCGACCGGTGTTCCCCACCGGAGGTCAACCCCTTGCTGGTTAGATCTGACCATAAACTAATCACTCTGGATATCCACATTCCGCCATCACCCCCGGTCAAAGAAACCACCGTGAAAAACATTTCAAAAGCAAACTTCACGTTACTTTAGACCGAGGTGGGAAGTTTCAAAGCCCCCATCCTAAAGGATAACGCTGTCAAAGCTGCAAAATCCTTTACTAATGCACTCTACGGGCACCTACAAGAATGCATGGATTGTGCTATCCCAAACAAAACCAAGACTCACTCCCTCAAGAAAAGGAAACCAGTCTGGTGGACCCCTGCCATAAATAAGCTATACAATAGGAGGAGGAAACTAGTACAGAAAAGAGTAAAATCCCAAGAAGGGAAGACATCCCTGATCAGTATCAGCAAGAAACTATGTTCCCTCATAAAATCATCCAAAACTAGCTTCGAAAGAAAAATTGCCATGGACTCCAAAGATAACCACAAGGCATTCTTTAGCTATGTTAAGAACCTAAGTGGCAATTCAGATCTGCTCGGAGTTAGTGCAGAATGGCACAAAATACACTGAACCGACAGATATAGCCATCATCCTGGCAGACAGGTTCACTGCAAACTTCACCCCCCTCTCACCCCCAAAAGGGCCCATAACTATACCAAAAGAATGCAGTGCCCCTGAAATCACAGACACTCAGGTTAAAACAGCCCTTTCCAAAGCCAAAAACACAGCATCAATGGGACTGGACGGTGTCCCAGGCTGCATCCTACACGAGCTCAAAGATGAACTAACCCCTCTCCTAAACACACTGTTTAAACTCAGCCTCTCCACAGGCTACGTGCCCACAGAGTAGCACACAGCAACGGTTATTCCACTCCACAAAGGTGGAGCTACAAAGGACCCCAGGAACTATCGCCCTATAAGCCTGACTAGCTTGGTCTGCAAAGCTATGGAGCGCATCATCATGGATCTCATTAACAGAGACATTGGAAACCTCCAAAACACTGGACCCTACCCAGATCAGCTTTGTTAAGGGCAGATCATGCCTCTTAAACCTGGTGGATTTCTTTGAGACAGTTACCAAGGCTATAGACGAGGGAAAGGTGGTCCACACAGCCTACCTAGACCTTGCAAAGGCCTTCGACACCATTCCCCACTCAGGTATTATAGACAAGCTCACCAGCCTGAACATAAACCCCTACGTCACGAGATGGGCTGCCAACTGGCTCACGGACAAAACCCACATGGTAAGAGTTGCGGGAGCTAGGTTTGACTCTAAACCGCTTACAAGTTGCGTTCCCCAGGGCTCAGTCCTAGGACCCCTCCTGTTCGGCATATACTTCTCAGAGGTACAGGCAAGCACAGGAGGAGTATGGCTGACCAAACTCGCAGACGACTGCAAACTAGGGGCTATAATTGACTCTCCTGCTGACACAGACATCCTCCAAAAGGGTCTCACTGAGACAGATACCTGGTGTCAAAATCATGGTCTCAAGCTAAATGCCAAAAAGTGCATAGTCATCCCCTTTGGAAAAAACAAAGTACCCACAAACTACAACATAGGTGGTAGCCCCCTAAATACAGAAGACATAATAAGGGATCTGGGGACCCAAGTAGATAGTAACCTCTCCTTTGATAATCACATTGCCAAAGTGGTTAGAAAATCCTTCTATGTGGCTCACCTAATCACAAAAGGGCTTGCATCCAGATCGAAAGAGGTCATTGGACCCCTCTATACATCACTCATCAGACCCATCAAAGAGTACAATGCCCCATTCGGGATGTACCTTACAAGACACTTGCAACAACTGGAAAGACCACAGACGTACCTCACCAAGAGGACCACTGGCCTCAAGCAGATGCCCTATGCAGCTCGACTGAAGAAACTCCAGCTGTACTCGGTTGCATACCGCCTACTCAGAGGTGATCTCTGCCTGACATACAAGGCCATGTCCAACCCAGAATTGATGGACATGCTCCACCTAAAGAAAACCATATGCTCCAGGGATCTAAACCTCACCACAACAATAAATAGGACGTGCTGGAGTGATAGATTCCTGTCCCAAACACTTCCCATCCTTTGGAACAATGGAACAGGATTCCAACCTACATTAGGCAGAGCTCCTCGCTAACCCTGTTCAAGAGAAACCTTGACGAGTGGATGGGAAACAAAGTTTACTCTAGGGATCACTTCAATGGCTCTGCTGGACAGAGGCACAGGGAACTAATCTAAGCGGGTGGCGAAAGCCAATGCATTCTGGCTAGGCTTATAAATGCCTTTGGGCAGATAGCCTAGTACCTACCTATGAACCTATGAACATTCATGAGTTGGTCGAAAGGCAGAGATACCAAAGAGGTGGAAGGGCGAGACCCGAACACCTCCAGGTACACAGACCCATCCTCAGAAAGGTTTGATGGACTTCCAGCCACCTTTCTGCTTAAGGATTTCTAGGATGTCTGCAAAGGAGACATCTTCAGAGGGTGACCATGGGTACCCTTCCAAATCACTGAGATCTGTGTCTGAAGTGATGGAGTCCTCTGGGGAGTCTAGATGCTTCCTCTTACACAACCTCTTCTGAGGGATCTCCTCAGATGGGCACTCTGGCGAGGTTTCGGAAGAGACCGCTTCACCCAATGGGGTGTCTTAGGGCATCGGGTCTCCACACCTGGGAGGGAGAGATGGCACTGAGGCAGACACTGGCACTGGGGGGGGGGGGGGGGGGAGTACTTGGACCTAACAGTGGAGCAGTCTGAGGTGACAGCACTCTCATTACCACCTCAAAGGCCCCTTGACTCTGCTCGGAGGAGGTTCCCGGTTCTGAGGAACTAGAAACCCCTCCCCCTGAACCAAGTCAGTGGGCTCCGAGGCCGATGTAAGAGATGAGCTCACCCATGCCGAAGCCCCAAGAGGTAGACTCTGGTCAGACAACTGTCCAGCCTGACTCTCCTCACTGGACCCAATGGGAGAGTGGCTGTTCCTAGACCCCCCCCCCCGACTTCCGATGGAGCCAAGGTGGTCGGAGAGGTGGCCAGGCCCAAAGATCCTGGGGCAGGTCTCGGTACTGACAGTTCCACTACAATCGGACCCAAGCACTCCAGCTCCAAAGCTACAGCATGGGTCAGAGGAGGAATCGATGAAGGGGAAATGATGTTGGTCGGCTCGAAATCCCTCTGGGTTGGGGTTGACAGAATCTTTATCACCTGCTCCACATAATCATCCAAAAGGCACCTGGAGGATCAAGAAGACGGAGTCGGGGACCTCACTGATTGCAGCAGAGGAGAACGTAGCACTGTGGAGACCGGTTCCAAAACTGGGGATCGGCTCCAAAATTGGAACTCTGTTGGCTCTGAGATTACAATAGGAGCCGAAGAGGGAGATTTTTCGGGCCTGAAAGACTTCAGTTCTGCAGAGGACTCCTTTGCTTGCTTTTTTGTCGGCTCCGATAATGGAGCAGTAGAGGATGACCTTTTTGTAGAGTTCTCAGACCCGGAAGATGGAGACTGTTGAATGTTTTTTTGAGGAACTCCGATTCCCTTCTACAGCCTCAGCAAAAGATGTTTTCAAAAAACCCCTATCAATTTGTTCCTTCTTTCCATTAAGACTCTTGTACTAAAGGCATGGCAGAAGGAACATGACTCTTTAAGGTGGACAGCACCCAAACAATACACACAGCTGGTGTGTCTACCTGTAAGAGACATTTTCTGGTTGTACTTATCACATTTCTTGAAACCTGAAAGTTTTGCTTCTCTGGTATCCTTAGACATTCTAGGTAGCAGTCAACAAAAAACAAGTTAGAAGGCTAACTAGGAGCACACAAGGGAAAAATCTAAAATTTTTTTTAAACTTTATAAAGTTAACACACACACACTAGCCAAAAACTGTAATTATTCAGTACAATAACAGGAGGAGAAGTCTCTAACCAAAACAACTAAACCCTACACAGGAAAGGAAAAGCCCTCTAATTCAAACGGGCTAAAGGGAGCCCTCTAACTCAAACGGACTACCCAATGGGGAAAGAAATAACACTAATAGCAATAACAATGACCCGAAACACTAATTTAAATGAGTTTGGGACCGGAATAGGGAGAAGAAACAGGCTGGCCTAGCGGTAGATGATGGCCAACAAGAAAACAGCACAAAAAACAACAAACACTCTCAATACACTACAACACTACTTTAAAGCTAGAAAAAAGTTACAATATCACAATTTTTATAAAATTGTTTGAGAAAAAACAGAAAAGTTTCCACTTAGCCTAGAGCCTGCATGTTAGCACCGGATCTTGTTTAGCAGCAAATGAGATCTGGGTAATCTTCCCAGAGCATCATGGGATATGGTATAGCCACAAGCTGGTGGAAGCTCTCAAGTTTCTGTATAAGGCAGAGTTGGGACCGATTCTCGATTCCAAACCCAACTAGCAATGAATGAAGGCGAGACAGGACAACATAACATTAACAGACTCAAATTCCAGAAGTTAAATGGTACAGTAATCAAGAAAATTTAGCTTTATTCACAGAAATCATTTTGTACTTAAATCCAGAAACAGACATTTCGGTGTTGTAGAACATTTTGGAACCATTTCAAATATTTTCAGGATATAACATTAATGAAAATAAAACAAAGCTTACAGCAGTAAACTATGTACCTATGCAAGAAATTGTTCAGCAATATCCATATTTATAGGGGCATAAAATAAAGAATACAGTGCATGAACGAAGTGTAGCTTGTATTCCATCTGCAAAATATGGAAAGAAAAATGCCAAGTGAATGGTTTGGTTAAGGTTATTCTCAGAAGCTACCTTAGATAAAAATGAGGGGCTGGTTCATAGATAAACCCTATCTTTGTGTAAAATAATGTAAGGAGTCTTTGTTGAAACAGCCTGAAGTTAAGAAAATCTTTTTGCCAAAGTTATAGCTACCAAGAAGGCTATATTCCATGACAGAAATTTTAGCTCAGATTTGTCTGAAGGTTGGAAGAGTTTTCATATCAAACCTTCAAGTACAACAGCAAGATCCTGATTCTTTTATGCCAGCTAAAGATATGTGCAGAGCGACTAACAAAAAGACAGCACACATAATAAAATTATAAGTTATGCACTCACCATAACTTGGCAACTGTGTTGTCCATTTTTATTCTTCTTCACTTACAGGTTTTGGATCCGACACTCAGTCGCATACTATAGACTTCGGATCCAACTCTCGAGCTCCTCCCTCTACCCATAATGGCCCACTCCACCCTATTACCTCAGATCGAGTTTGCTGCTCTATTACAAATAGATACAGTCAGACAGAAAAAACAGGGCTCAAACCTGGAAGAGTAGGTTCCAAACACAGTCCAGTAGGTCCATTCAGAATAAGAAAGAGTATGGGAGATGGGTGGGAGAGGAGTTAAAGAATGAAAATGGGCAACACAGATACCAAGTTATGGTGAGTACATAACTTATAAATCTGATGTTGCCCTTTTTCATTCTCTCTCACTTATGGGACAGAGTCCACAGCTTCACTGATCGTGGGTGACCCTCATGGAAAGATACTCTGGAATATTGCTGAACCAAAGGAGGCTCTATTCCTAGATATGATGTCCATTTCATAATACGAGACAAAGGTATGAGTTTTGGACCATGAAGCTGCTGCACAAATGTCATCAATAGAAGTCCTTGGAAAAAAAAGCCAGTGAAGAAGCCACAGATCTAGTTGAGTGAGCATGGGAAGGTTTTGGTAATGCCATAACCTTCTGAGTGTATAAATCCATGAGATACGGTCTGTAATCCAACTAGCTAGGGTGACTTTAGAAACTGAATAGTCTTGGAGAGAAAGACACTAAAAGCCAGTCTGACTTCCTAACCTGTTTTGTCCTGTGGCGGTAGAAATGTAATGGTCTGTGTACATCAACAAGGTGTAGCTTGTATTCTATTTGCGAAATTTGGAAAGAAAAATGGCAAGTGAATGGTTTGGGTTAAGGCTATTCTCAGAAGCTACTTTAGGTAAAAATGAGGGTAGGTTCATATAGAAACCCTATCTTTGTGGAAAATAATGTAAGGAGTCTTTGCTGAAAATAGCCTGAAGTTCAGAAATTCCTTTTGCCAAAGTTATAGCTACCAAGGAGGCTATATTCCATGACAGAAATTTTCGGTCAGGTCTGTCTGAAGATTCAAAGGGTTCTCGTGTCAAAACTTCAAGTACAACAGCAAGATCCCGAGACGGTGAGGGATCCTTCATTGGAGACCTTAGCAGAAATATGCCTTTCATTAAGGATTTGCATAATCTAGAGGAAGCTAAAGGGAAGGATTTATTCCCTATGCGGAAAGAAATTGCTGCCATCTGAAGTTTAACTGTAGAGAAGCTAGCACCTTCTTTGAAAAGAGTTAACAAAAAATGAATAGTCAAAATTGGAGCAGAAAAAGGATCAATGGTCTTATCTGAGCCCAAATAGAGATTTTTTTAAAACTTGCTTCTATAAACCTTTTTGGTAGAATCCTTTTGAGAAGCCAAAATAACATCACGAACTGGGGAAGAAAGCCTGGACTGTCTATTAATGGAAGTGGAGAAACCATGTAGTCAAGCTTGAAGGCCTGAATTCTGGGGCATTGAATCCCCAAAAGTTGAGACGAGATCCTGAGTGGGTTCCAGTATCCAGGAAACCATACTTGCAGAGGCCAGAAGCGGGCAATAAGGATTACGGAGCTCTTTAGCCTGCTTGCTTCTGCAAAAAACTTGGAATCAAAGGGAAAGGATGATAAGCAAAAAGGAGACCCCAGGGCCAAACTTGAAGAAGAGTATCTCTCGGTGACTCCTCCTGGGGGGATCAGAGCGAAGTACTTGCTGCACTTGTTGTTGAGGGGAGTGGCAAATAGGTCGCAGCAAGGTTGGCCCAACGCCTAAAGATTATATCCACTACGGACTAAGACACCACTTCTGAGACATCAGAATAGATCAGCTTAATTTGTTTGCAAGCACACTGGTGCTTCCCCAGGATGTGCTCGCAATAAGAAAGTGGTCTGATGAGATCATGCATTCCCAAACCCTCATGGCCTCTCTGCAAAATGGGGCAAGATCGGGTTCCTCTTTGCTTGCTGATGTACCAGAAAGAGGGCAAGATCGGGTTCCTCTTTGCTTGCTGATGTACCAGACTACATATTGTTGGCCTGAATTGCAATAGTCCCTAACAGTAAAGCATCTTGAAATGCCTCCAACACTAAAAGAACTGCTCTCATTTCCAGGACACTGATATGCAACTTGGTTTCTTGGGGGGGGTGGGAACCACATGCCTTGGACAGTTCTTCCCAAGAAATACCCCCCCAGCCCAGATGAGAAGCGTCCATGGTCGCTGTGGCTACTGGGTTCGGTAAAACAAAGGGTCTGCCCAAAAGAAGATATCTGACTGTATCCACCAGCGAATGTGTAGTTTGCAAATCAGGGTCAGTTTTACTCAAAAAGGCAGTGGTTGATATAGAATGGACCACTGTACAACTAGAGTCCACCTGAAGAAGTTGTTGCATAAAAAAACATGCAAGAGGAAGTAGTACAAGCAGCTGACACTGACCTAAGTGCTTGAAGCACCAACCTTGCTGGAGGGGAGGAATGTGCAAGGATAGCCTGAACCTGGTTTCTGATAGAAGTAATGCTGTGGAAAGGCAAAGGATGCTACCTATGATGATGTGTTCAAAACTGACGCTATGAACTCCAGGCTCTGAACTGGTGCAAGTTTTGATTTGGCAAGATTTATCTTGATGCTCAAGGTGTCACAAAGCTGAAGCAAATAGTCCCTAGCATGTAGGAGTTGATGCTTGGATTGGGCAGTTAGAAGCCAGTCATCTAGATATGGAAACATCTGGAATACTTTCAGCCTCAAGTGAGCTGCGACTACTGCTAAGCACTTGGTAAACACCCAAGGGGCTGTGATGAGTTCAAAGAGCAAAGCTCTGAACTGGCAATGACTGGCTCCCAGATGAAAACAGAGATCTTCTGGATTGTCTGTTTTGATAAGAGTATGCATCCTGAAGTTCTACAGAGCACATCTAATCATCCTTGTACAGAAAGAGCTGGATGGACTGAATGGTGACCATTCAGAACTATGACTTCTTCACAAACAGATTAAATTTGTTAGATCAAAAATGGGTCTGAGAGCCCCCATTTTCTTTGGCACTAAAAAAAACATGAATAAGTTCCAAATCCTATCTGGTTGGGATGGACCCTCTGGATGGCTCTTTTTTCTAGCAGCTTTTGTATTTCTTGATCTGCAGCCTTCCTCTGACTGGGTGGAACTTCAGGAAGTTTCTTCCTTTGATGATGAGGAAGAGGAGAAAATGGCATGTATTAACCTCTGGATATTGCTCTTAGCACCCACTGATCTCTTGTGATATATGTCCAGGTGTCTAAGTGCAAAGAGAACAGACCCCCTGACTGCCTCCAGAGTTAGACAGCTGGGCAGCACTTCAGGACCGCTGATAGGGCCTGTCTGGAAAAGAATCGCTAAAACCCTCATTCTGTGGGACCCCTCTGCCTCTAGGGCAACATGTACCATTAAAATTTCCCCCTCTGCCTCTGGAGAAATTTTCCCCATGGGAATGCTGGAAAGGTACCGGACAGTAACAAAATCACATTTTCTTACCACCTGCCTGGTTCCTAGAGAAGGTCCGCTGAGGCGTCGAAAACATGATTTCCACAGCAGAGGGTTTTCCCTTCTTGTTCACTGCGGGTAAGCATATCTTTCACAGATGGTCCTAACAAGGAAGTACCATCAAATGGGGCACTGACAAACTATGTCAAAGGGTTCCACAAGTCACATCCAGGCATGCCTCCTTATGGCAATGCCTGAACCAGCAACTCTTGAAGTGCCTTCAGCTGTGTGAGAGATGAATCTTACTGAAACATTCAAAATAGATAAGTGTGTTGAGTGGAAGTCGTTCTGAAATCCTCAGCAGACAGAGTATTTGAAAGTTGATTCGTCAAATCTCTCTGAAGCCTAGTAAAATGTGCCAGATAATTAAGCAACCTCAAAGTGAAGGTAGCTGAGGCAATCACCCACTTTCCAAACCTGTCCATCACTCTGGACTCCCTGTTAGGCAGATGAACAGAAGAGCCCTGCTCTGCTAGATCTTAGTGGCTGCCACCAACACAGTAGCAAAAACCAGGACTCCTTTGCTCCTATGGGCTCTATCTGTGGGTGGGGCCAAAAATTTGTCAGTGTACTTAAATATGGGCTAGACAGTATCCTGCTCCAATGCTTGTCGGGAAATGAGAAAAATAAGTTCATCCGCTGGGGGAGGGGTTCCCAGGACATAGACGGGCCAGAAACAAAAGCCTCCAAGAACACAGACTCTTCGGGAGAAGGGGTTTGGGAAGACCAACCACCTTTCTGCTTTCGGATGTATAGAATATCTCTGAAGGAGATGTCATTCAGTGGTGATCTGGGGGACCCTTCTCCTTCATGAAAATCTGTGGCTTTAGTGAGGGACTCCTTGGGGGAGTCTCTCTTGCACATATTCTTCTGGGGACCCTCTTCCGTGGGATGTTCTATAGAAGATTTGGAAGAGAGGGGGAGTTCCCACACAGGATCTGGTTGGAGACTCAATGGAACTGGCCTGTCTCTGTGGAATAGGTCTGACCAACTCAGAGCTCAAAACCAAAGAAAGAGGGTGGGATCCAATACTTGAAAAGACTCCTCTCTGGAGAGAAAAAAACCTTTCCACCACCCTCAAAGGCTGAAGGATCGAGAGAAGCTCCAACCCACTCCCTCTGAGATGAAACTTCCAAGGAAGGCAGATAAGAACTACCCCTTGGATTTGAGCTTCGAGGGGAGAATTGGATCCAAACTTTCCAGGGCTGAAGCTTCAACGGGGAGGGATGGATCCAATAAAACCAGAGCCAATCCCAGTCCCTCAGATCCGATGCAGACAGTTCAGCTCCGAAACCCCCTATGGTCTGAGAGTATTGCAGTAAAACCAGGCAGGGTCATAGTCGGACGGGAGGAGAGAGCTTTCCTCAGATCTGATGCCAAACCTCTCTGGGATGTCAGGTCCTGGGGTTCCGAAAAGTACAGTTTTGTACCTACCATAAATGTAGATGTTCGAAGATCTACATTGCTGCAGTCCTTACATATGGGGTAGTCCGCTGTCCTCGGTCGGCCCGAATACCAAAGTATAAGGCTGACGTCGGTCAAGGCGCTTAAAACTGACATCAGGACGTCAGGGTACAAAAGCGCATGACCGACGTCATATCCTCAGTCTTTTCTTGCCCCAGATGTCAGAAGGCCCTAAAAAGAAAGGCCAAAACCAAAAGACAGCAAAAAACCAACCAACCACCCCTGCACTAATCCTATGTACAATATTTACAATATTTACAACCCAAACCACACAACCGCCTCTAACTACAGAGGGGAAGGAGGGAGGGTAAATTGGACTGCAGCAATGTAGATCTTCGAACATCTACATTTATGGTAGGTACAAAACTGTACTATGTTCTTCAACTCACATTGCTGCAGTCCTTACATATGGGTAGAATCCCAAAGCAGAGGTAAGGGAGGATGGCAAAACTATAAAGCATTAGGAGCTGCCAAAATGCCCTGTAAAATTGCAGTGGCAAAACCAGCCCTAGATTTAGAGTAAAGTGGAAGGTGATAATGCTTAGAGAAAGTATGCACTGAACTCCAAGTAGCTGCTTCCAAAATATCTTTTGTTGCCACCCCCTTAAAAAAGCTGTAGAAGTGGCAGTAGCCCTAGTGGAATGAGGTCTAATCCCAGCTGGAATCTCCTTACCATGATGGGAATAACAGAAAGCAATACAAAACCCAATCCACTTAGAAAAAGTTTGTTTTGAAACAGGCTTGCCCTGAGAACCCAAAGCAAATGAAACAACTGCTGAGACTGCCTGAACCCTTTAGTTCTGCTCAAATAATATCGCAACTGCCTGTGTATATCCAAAGTGTGCAAAATCTTTTCCCCTTTATTTTGGGGGTTTGCATAAAAAGTAGGCAAATGAATAGTTTGGTTTAAAGCCACACTAGAAACCACTTTAGGCATAAAGGAAGGATTAGTACGTAAAGATACCCTATCCTTATGGAAAATTAAGAAAGGCTCAACCGCCATAAGGGCCTGTAATTCAGAAACCCTTCTCGCAGAGGTAATGGCCAACAAAAAAGCAGTCTTCCATGATAAATATTTCAACTCGGCAGTAGCTGCAGGCTCAAAAGGTTGTAGAGTGAGTTTCTCCAACACAAAATTGAGATCCCAAGCAGGAGTAGGAGCTCTACGTGGGGTCTTATATTCTTTGCCCCTCTAAGGAATTGCTTAAACAAAGGATGAGAAAACAATGGTGGGTCACAGTCATAGTGAGCAGAAATTGCTGCAGCATGAACCTTAATAGAGGAGAAGGACAAACCTTTGTCCAGTAACTCAGTAAGATATTGAAGAGCCACACTTAAATTAGGCTTAGAAACATCAAATTCCTTTGCTGCACTCCAAAATAAAAATCTCCTCCATTTATCTGCGTACACCTTCCTTGTACTAGGCCTTCTGGCCTCCAAAATAACATTCAAAACTTGCTGTGGAAGCTGAGACCCTCCAGGGTTTAAAACAGAATATGCCAGGCTGTTAGGTGCAGAGAGTGCAGTTTGACATTGAGTAAATGACTGTTCTCCTGAGACAGCAGGTGTGGAATCGAAGGCAAAGGCCATGGAGGCTCCCGTACCAGACTTCTCAGTAATGGGTACCAGTGCTGTCGAGGCCAATCTGGAGCTATTAAAATCATCTTTGGCTTGTCCTGTCTGACCTTCAGGAGTACCTTTGGGAGGAGAGGCAGAGGTGGAAAGGCATACACATGAAGATTGCTCCAATTGAATGAGAGAGCATCCACTTTCCAAGCTGTGGGATGAAACCTTTTGTGCAAAACTTTGGCAGCTGGTAGTTTAGTGGAGAAGCGAACAGATCTATGTCTGGAGTTCCCCATAACACTGTCAATTTCTGAAACACATGAGGATCCAATTTCCACTCGTGGGGATCCATAATTTGTCTGCTCAACACATCTGCTAAGGAGTTCTGTGCTCCCGGCAGACACCTTGCCTGAAGATTTAGCTGTAAACTGAGAGCAGTCTCCCACAAAATCATTGCTTGCCTGCATAGAGGATAAGAATGCGTTCCCCCTTGCTTGTTGATGTACCACATGACAGTTGTGTTGTCTGTTAGAACCAACACCTGCCCTGGAAGAAGTAAATCCTTGAAAGCTATTAATGCAAATTGGACTGCTAACATCTCCTTCAAGTTGATATGTAGATGTTGAAGTCTGGCAGGCCACGTGTCTACCCACTTTCCATTTAGATGAGCTCCCCAAGCTTTGTCTGAGGCATCTGTCGTTAGAATCTGACTCGCCTCTGGCCGGGTCACAGAGAGTCCCTTGTTTAGGTGACATTCCTGAGCCCACCACAAAAATTCCTTTTGAATGCAAGGTATTATCTGAATGACAGTGTCCATATCTTGGCAGTGCTGTGTCCATACATTTTTGAGATACCATTGTAGCTTCCTCATATGCAGTTTGGCATTGGGAAGCACCAGAATACAAGATGCCATGAACCCCAAGGCTTGAAGGACTGTCCTTGCAGTCAGCCTGGACTGATGAGACAACTGATGGAAGTAAAGAGAAAGATTCTTTTGTTTGTCCGGGGTCAAAAAGGCCATCCGGGATGCTGTATTCAGTCTCACACCCAGAAAGCACATGCCCTGAGAGGGTACTAGACTGGACTTTATTTCATTCACAGAATACCCCAGGCATCTTAGCACTGCTATCACATACTGTAAATGATGACGAAGTTCGTCCTTTCCTTGGGCCAGAATCAGGCAATCGTCCAAATAAGGATAGATCTGTATTCCTCTTAGCCTGAAGAAAGCTATAACTGGAGCCAGAACCTTCGTGAACACTCTGGGCGCAGTAGATAAGCCAAAGGGCAATGCAGAGAACTGATAATGAGAAGTCCCAGCCCGAAAACGCAGATACTTTCTGCAAGTGAGCCTGATAGGAACATGAAGGTAAGCCTCCTTGAGATCCAGAGTCACCATCCAGTGATCTTTGCCCAGCAGAGGTAAAAGCTGTTGTAACGTCAACATTTTGAACTTGGGAATGTCCAGATATGTGTTGAGGATAGATAAATCCAAGATTGGTCTCCACGTGTTCCCTTTCTTTGGTACTAGGAACAGGCGAGAATAAAATCCTAGGCCCACTTCTGGCAGAGGGACCGTTGTATGGCCCCTATTTGAAGTAGCAGAGAAATTTGTTTGTGAGCCTCTAGTCTTTGCTGAGGAGGAATGTCCGGCATGCCCTTGAAAGGAGGCAAGGTATGGAAATAAAACTTGTAACCTCGGTGTATGATATCCAATACCCATTTGTCTTGGGTAATCAAATTCCAATTTTCCTTGAAGAGTGCCAACCTTCCTCCCAAAGGAGCTGCCAGGCAAGAAGGATCTGGCAGCTGAAAAGGTAGGTCATTGGGCCTGTTTACGAAAGGACTGGCCCCTGCCCTCACCCGAAGATTGTGCAGGTGAACTCCCTGTTCTAGGTCTGAAAGAACTCTGAGCTCTGCCCCTACCACATCTAGATCTACCCCTAGACTTAGAATCATAAGAAAGATACGTCCACCCCTTAGCAGGCCAATTCCTACTAAACTTTGGAGGCTGTACTTGCAAAAAATCTTTAACAGCCTGCATGGACTTAGCCTTGTCTTCCATTTTCTTCAAGACTGACTCCACAGGTGAACCAAACAACACATCAGACTGTAAAGGAGCATCCAAAATCCTTGTCTTAACATGGTCAGATAAATTCTGATCCCTCAGCCATGCGTGCCTGCGAAGAACTGAACCAGTGGCAGCCACCCTAGACGAGGCCTGTACAGCATCAAAACCACATTGTAAAGAATGCTTACCCACCTGCTCTGAAACATGCACCAAATCTTGTAACTCTTTACACTCAATGCCTTCCGCCAGAGCATCCACCTTAGACTTTAATTGAGAAAGAAGATAGTTTTGATATTTCAACATATGAAACTGGCAATTCAAAGCCCTCATAGCTAGGGTAGAAGATGTATATACTTTCTTTCCCCATCTATCCAAAGCTCTGGCCTCTTTATCTGGAGGAACCGGATTTTTACAACAGAGGCCTTGACACCCTTAGGTCCCTGACTAACAGTTTCTGGGTCCGCCCTAGGACTCTTATAAAGATATTTATGAGCCTCAGGCACCCTGTAATACCTATCCGGTTTAACAGGAGCAGGAGGCAGAGAATCAGGATTAAGTGAAGCCTCTGCAAACACATCTTCCACAACATCCAGAACAGGAGGTATAGCCAAGGGCCTATGCTGGGGCAAAAGCAAAATTCCCTAAGCCTTTTCCTGGAATCAGAGAAGTCCTGACCTTCCCACTTAAAATGTTCCCTCATGGAATGAAGAGTCTCTGAAAAAGAAAAATCCTCTGGAGGAGAAGCAGAAGGAGTCGAATCATCTGCATCAGAATCAGAATAAGGAGAGTACTCCTGCAAGTCTTCAGTCAAGACTCAGAAACATCCAAGCCTGCTCAAAACTCCCCAACTCTGGCTCCACCCTAGGCCTCTTATCAGGAGGGGCAAAGAACCTCTAATCAGAGTAATCAAATCTTCTGCCATTTTAAGCATGTGCTTCTTGGGCACAGACCCTGCTGCACTAGGAGTGACACCAACAGAAGCTAAACCTGGCCTGCCTCTGGGAGAAGCCTTGGAAACAGAAGGAGAGGGCCTAACCACCCTAGGAAGGGAGGGGAGTACAGTAACTTGGGAAGCCCCTTCAGCCTGACCTGCCTCCTGAGAGGCCACATCCTGCAATATCGAAGTCTCCCCCTGGGACTCCAGAGAAGCCTCCGCCGGAACCACCGGTTCCACTGACGCTTCTAAAGAACCGACGTCCGGAACGGACGACTCTTCTTGCCTGGGTTTAACAGCTTTGTCTTTGCGCTTCTTCGAAGAAGCGGGCGCTGGAGAATCCGACGGCATATTATAATTGCACCGCTTCCCGAAGACCAGCCTAGCACAATCTAACCTTCGCTTAATAGTGCGCTTATTGAACCTAGCACAAAAGCGACACCCAACAACGTCGTGCTCAGGCCCCAAACAAGGAATACACAAAGAATGATAATCCCTATGCGGTATCTGTTTCCCACAAGAAATACAGTTATTCACTTTTTCTGACATCCGGTAAAACACTGAGGCAAGAAAAAACCAAAATATTCCCCAACGGGGTACTTAGCCAACTTTGATTCGGTCTGAAACTCCGAACTCGAAAAATTTCAGAACGCCGAACGGCACTTGCAACGCTGCTTCTGCATCGGACCATGCGGCAAAAAAGACTGAGGATATGACGTCGGTCATGCGCTTTTGTACCCTGACGTCCTGATGTCAGTCTTATGCGCCTTGACCGATGTCAGCCTTATACTTTGATATTCGGGCCGACCGAGGACAGCGGACTACCCAAGTGTAAGGACTGCAGCAATGTGAGATGAAGAACATCTTACAGTACACAACAGGGCTAAGAATAACAAATATGATCTGTAGCAACAGTTATCCATCCACACCCCCATTTTTGTACATGGGGTTGGGTTGTCGCTTCACAGTGACAATCATCTACAACCAAGGTTTATACTGTCGGGTGGCTAGTAATCCATATCATCTAATTTAGTTGAACTTTATGACCATGTTACTAATGTCTTAGATCACAGGGTGTCTACTGTGATACATTTGGACTTGGCAAAGGCCTTTATTACTTTAGCAAAAACTGATTTTTGAAACTCAAGGATAATTTAAACCCATACCTAACGAATTGCATTATGGAATGGTTGTTTGATAGGATACAAGTTGTAACAGTTTCTGGATTAAGTTCAAATCCACTTTCCGTTACAGTGGGTGTCCCTCTGGGCTCAGTCCTGGACCTTGGTTATTTAACTCTGGTTTTGTCCCTTTCCCAGCACAGATTATGGCTGGATGAATACATATGCAGATCATTGCAATCTTGGGTTCTTATTTCAAGTGATGACTACACCAATATCAATACAAGTATATGGCATTCATTTTTTTTCACATAAGTGTAACAATGTCTGCTGTCAGATTTACTGAGAGGGAATATATTACATTACATAAGATCTTAAATAAAGTGACTTCGGAGATCTGGGAACACTAATTTTATCAAAGTTAACTCTACCATGTTACTGTACTTGTAGCTAAAAGCCATGAAGGACCTTGGTTTATTAATACAAAAGATTTCTTTAAGAGAAGAAAGATATATATAGTGGAGCAATACAAATCTGTTATATTCCAAAAAGTGCTCTTACAAATATGTTTTTTTGTATCTACAAGAGCGGACATCTTACAAATCTTGACAGAGTGCAAAGTTAGTTTACAAAAATAATTAAATCTTTGAAAGATGACACTTACACATATAGATGCATCAAATTCAAATTATTTACTATCCATTACACACAATTAAGAGGAAAGCTGACATTTGCCTACAAGATCTTTAGGGATGAAAGTCTGATCTGAATATCAATGACGTCAAAACTTATTTACAGTTTCACAGGTAAGTACTATGCTAGCTGCCCTTGTGGGCCACTTTAAGACTAGCCAATTTCTCACTCAACAGTGAGAAATCGGCTAGACTAAAAACTTTCTTATGCAATGATATTTCCTAAACACGTAACTATGTTTAAAATCAAATCTCAAAACATTTCAAAGACAGCCAAGTATATTACATAGCTTCTTCCATTATTATGGAATAAGCTTCCTCAAGAGGCACAAGAAAATCTGAATCTCTTCTGATTTTTAAAAATATGTTGGAAAAAATTGTTTGGTTTTGCTTGTGTATGATTAACAGATCACAGACAGCATTCTTGGACAGCTCTTGGGCCTAAATGCTGTAACAACTTATGAACCCCCCCCTTCCAGTAGCCCCCTTAATGTCGTAAATCTGCCATTACGGCCTTTTTCCCCTTTTCTTTCATTATTAGAGCCTGGGCTAGTGTTCAGTATTACTACCCTTTCCCCTTGTTCCTAGTATTCTGCTGACTGTTCTCCCTGAAATCCTTTGTCAAATATAAATGCTCAGTTCTAGCCAAATGAGTCTCCAGCTCCATTGTTATTTCCACCAGTCATTCAATACTGCTTGCTTTTTGTCTATACTATACCAAGGCCATTTACATTCCACAATAAGATGGACACAGTAGCCATTACGATAGCCTGCTGTTACTACCATCTATTATACTCAATAATTCATCTTTTAGGTTATAATTACTCTAATTTTTGGCAGTATATCATCTCCATTTTAATCTGAATCATGTTTTATTTATATTTCACTTAAAACACTTGGAACAAGAAACTAAAGTTTCAGCACCCCCACCACATTTTAACTTACAATAAACACAAAACAATGCCCACATTCAAAAATGTTTATCCCTCCAGTTAGGAGCAGTTTCCCTGAATCGGAAAACTGCACCCAGAGACATTATATATTCTAAAAACAAAAGTTGTATACTTACCAGAGTGACATCTGTGTTGTCTGCTTCCATCCATACTCGACAGATGGGTCTTCACCTTAGACCTTGGATCAGACTTCAGCCACTCTAGACTTTGCATCCAAAGCTCAGGCCCTCCCCTTGGCCAAAATTCACTCCTCTCCTTGACACTAAATCAGATTAGGTTTGCTGAAGTAGACAATATAGATCATTATGGTAAGTATATAACTTCAGTATCAGGTATTCGCTCGTCCATCTGTTCCTCAGATGGGACAAAGTCCCTAGCTAATTAAACCTTAGTGAGGTCTCATGGAAGGATATTCCAGAGGATGGCTGAACCAAAGGCAGTCCTAACTCTAGAGTGGAAATCCAATTTATAACGAGACATGAAAGTATGAACATTGGATGAATCGGCTATACTGCAAATATCGATGGAGGTCTACAAAGACAGTAGAAGCAGAAACAAATCTTGATTTGATAACTGAATGAGCCTTGATGGGTTTGTGTAAAGTTAAGACTCTCTCCCTGTACACACATGAGAATGCAATCGACCATTTAGTTAGGGTCACTTTACAGGCTACTAGTCTCATCTTGGCTGTTAAGAAAGGCTGTTTTTCTTATCTTCTTAGTACAGTGGAGGAAGAAATGGAGCTTGCCCCAGATGTCAGGTGCCCCATAATGGGAAGCAATTATATACAAGGTTACACCTCCAACAAAAAGCAAATACACCAGAAAGCTTTAAGTATAGTAAACAAGAAGAGAGGTAAAGTTAACAGAAGTCAGGGGGCCGGAGAGAGGGTAACCAGCACTGCAACAGTGAATACACTCTAACATCTACATTTATGGTAAGTGTACACAACTGTACTATGTTCTTCCTGTTTCACTGTTGCAGTCATAACATTTGGGTAGATTCCCAAAGCTAAGGAAGGGAGGAGGCAATTAGAGAGGTTTAGGACCAGCTATTAGGCCCTGCAAGACTGCAGTGGCAAAACCAGCTCTGGATTTAGAAAAAATGGCAAGTGGTAATGCTTGGTGAAGGTATGTACAGAGCTCCAGGTAGCACCTTCTAGGATGTCCCTGGTAGGGACACCTCTGAGAAAGGCTGTAGTAGATGCAGCCCTGGTGGAATGGGGTCTTATCCCCATGTGGGGTAGGTTTTCCATGGTGCTTATAGCAGAAATGAATGCAATGGCCTATCCACTTAGAAATGGTTTGCTTTCAAATGACCTTCCCCTGTGCCCCTGCAGCAAATGCAACCAGCAGCTCTTCAGATTTCCTGAGAGGCTTAGAAGTAAAATCTAAGTTGTCTGTGTACATCCAAGGAGTGCAGTATTAATTCCCCTTTGTTCTGTGGATTAGAAAAGAAGATTGGCAAATGAATGTAGTGATTAAGGGCCACACTGGATACCACCTTGGGCATAAAGGAAGGATTGCTCCCGAGGGACACCCTGTCCGCATGAAAGATGATGAAAGGTTCCACTGCCATGAGGTCCTGTAATTCAGATACCCTTCCAGCTGAAGTGATTGGCTAGGAGGAAGGCTGTTTTCCAAGAAAGGAATTTCAACTCTGCAGTTGCAGCTGGCTCAAAGGGAGGTAGAGTGAGCTTTTCCACAACAAAGTTAAGGAACAGGCTGGAGCAGGGGCTCTCCTGGATGGTCTTAAGTGTTTGGCCTCTCTGAGGAATTGCTTCAGCAGTGGATGAGAGAAGAGCGGTGGCTCCATAGAACAATGTGCTGAAATGGCTGAGGCATAAATTTTAATGGAAGAGAAGGAAAGACCCTTGTGAAGCATTTCAGTTAAGTATTGAAGAATATGCGGTAAACTGGGCACTGTTGTGCCCATCCCCTGAGTTTGGCTCCAGGAACAGAATCTTTTCCACTTTTCAGCATAGGATTTTCTAGTACTAGGCCTTCTTGCCTCCCGAATGACATCCATCACTTGCTAACTGAGGGATGGTAATGGAGAGTGCAGGTAGCTAGCCAGGCTGCAAGGTTCAGGGTTTGAAGCTGGGGGTGCAGAATCTGGCCTTCCTGTTGGGACAGCAGGGAAGGGATCTAAGGCAGGTGCCATGGTTCCAGCAGTGACACATTGCGCAAGAGGGGGTACCAGTGTTGGCGTGCCCAGTCTGGTGCAATGAGTATTGTCCTTGGTTTGTCCTGTTTGATCTTTAGTAGAACTTTGGAGAGGAGAGGCAGAGAGGGAAAGGCATAAACTGACAGGTTTTTCCAGGTTAAGGACAGGGCATCCACTTTCCAAGCTTGTCTGTGGAAAGTCCTTGTGTAGAATTTGTCCAACTGGTAATTCTGAAAGGAGGCAAACAGGTCTATCTCTGGGCTCCCCCATTTGTTTCTCAAAATGTTGAATATGTTTGGTTCCAGTTTCCACTCGTGCGGGTCCATGAGATTTCTGCTTAGGTCATCTGCCAGTGTATTTAGCTTGCCTGACAGGAAGTGAGCTTGTAGGTGCACTTGGTAGCTCAAGGCTGTGTTCCACAGAGCCATGGCTAGTCTGCAGAGAGGGTATGAGTGGGTTCCCCCCTACTTGTTTATGTACCACATGACAGTGGTGTTGTCCGTCCTTACCAATAATTGTCCTGGAAGAATGTGGTCCTTGAAGGCTGTCAGAGCATTCTGTACAGCTAACATTTTTTTTTGATTGATATGCAAGTGTATTTGACCCGGGTTCCATTTGCCCTGAATGCACTGCCCTACCAAGTGAGTCCCCCATGCATAATCTGATGCATCTGTTGTTGGATTTGGGTGACAGGGGGTAGAGTGAATGGCAGTCCCTTCTTGCGGTGGCAGGCTTCTGTCCACCAAAGGAACTCTGTTCTTATACAAGGAATGATAGGAATCATTGATTCTAGGTCCTGAGAATGTTGACACCATAGGCTTTTTAGATACCATTGTAGTTTCCTCATAAGCAGTCTTGCATATAGAATTAGTAGAATGCAAGAGGCCATGAACCCCAGGGCTTTCAGTATTTTCCTTGCAGATATCTGGGTCTTTGTGGCGGGTTTACTTCACGTTGTCGAAGGCCGACAATATCGAAGCTGATATTGTTGGCACCAGATTAGCAAAAGCAAAAAACATTGAACGTTTAAACGGAAATCTTCATAAGGAGATATTTCCATTTAGTTCAATGTAGTGTGGTCTCGGAGTTGATATATTTAAGTATGGGGGTGTGGGGGACTTGCCCCCCTGCTTGCAAAGGTAAGTTTTTATTTATTTTTGTTTTTAGGCATTTTTTTTTATCTTTCTATGTTTCAGAATTTGATGATATGGTGTTGACCATATCAGATTTGATATTCTGAAACTTCAGTAAGATAATATAGACGCTTTGTGGCCAGTAGTTTGAAGTAGGCTGTCAAATAAACTTGTTTCTCTAGCGTGAGGTAGGCCATCTGGGAAGCTGTATTCAAGCTTGCTCCCAGAATACAATTTGTTGGCAGGGTACTAGGTGTGATTTCTTTTCATTTATGGTGTACCCCAGTGAAGTTAGTAGTTTCTTTACAAATGCCAGATGATTTAATAGTATGTCCTGGCTTTCTGCCTGAATTAGACAATCGTCCAGGTATGGGTATATTTGAACATTTCTTTGCCTGCAGAATGCAATGACTGGAGCTAGGCACATTGTGAATACCTGGGAGCAGTAGATAAGCCAAAGGGCAGTGCAGAGAGCCTGCTCTGAAGCGTAGGTATTTTCTGCAAGATTCCCTTATTGGGATGTGCAGGTAAGCTTCCTTTAAATCCAATGTTGCCAACCAGGCATTTTTGCCTAGCATGGAAAGCAGCTGATGAAGAGCTAGTATTCTGAATTTTGGGATTACCAAAAAGGTGTTCAGGATAGACAGTTCCAGGATAGGACGCCAGGAATTGTCTTTTCTGGGTACCAGGAAAAGTCTTGAGTAAAAACCTTGCCCTCATTCCTCTTCTGGGACAGGATGAATAGCCCTGATACTTAGAAGAGAGAGAACCTGCTTTTGAGCCTCTGTCCACTGATTTGGGGGTAGGTCTGGCCAACTGTTTGGGGTTGGTAAGGAGTGGAAGTGGAATCTGTATCCTTGGGAAACTATATTTAAAACCCATTTGTCTTGGGTAATGAGTTCCCAGTTTTTGGCATGCAGGGCGATCTTTCCCCCTAAAGGAACAGTCAGTTGAGCAGGGCTTGGAAGGTTTAAGGTTAAGTCATTGTGACAGTTTACCATAGGGGGGGTGTCTTACTACTTCCAGCTTTGGAAGTTGGAGCCCCCCATTGCTTAGGCCTGTGAGTACCTTGCGACTGAAGCCTGGGTGGTCTGCTGGCCCTGGGTTTGGACTGAGGAGGCCTGGAAGAGACAGGAAAGAACCAATTCTTTAGAAGGCCAGTGCCTACTAAATCTGGGAGGCTATACTTGCAGGAAATCTTTAACAGTTTCAATAGATTTAGCTTTTTCCTCCATCTTTTTAAGTACTACTTCTGCTTTGTTGCCAAACAGGCGGTCTTGGTTTAAGGGAGCATCCAGTAATTTAGCTTTAACATGATCTGGCAAAGTTTGCTCCTTAAGCCAAGCATGCCTTCTAAGTACAGACCCAGTGACAGCAGCCCTGCAAGATGCCTCTAATGAATCAAAACCACATTGCAAAGTATGTTTAGCAACTTATTCAGCAGAATGCATTAAATCCTGTAATTCTTTATTTTCAGCACAGTCAGGAATCAACATCATTTTCTGTGCAAGTAATCCAATAATATGCTGCTGATACTTTAACATATGAAACTGGCAGTTAAGGCCCTAATGGCCAAAGTAGCAGAAATGTATACCTTCTTACCCCATCTGTCCAGGGTCTGGAATCTCTATCAGAGGGGGGTAGGGTTTTTGGTAGTAGTAGTAGCCTTAATGCCTTTGGGTCCCTGTGAAATTCTCTTGATTCGCAGTAGGATTCTTAAAGAGGAACTTGTGAGAGTCAAGGACTCTGTAATACCGGTCAGGTTTCCTGGGAGCCGGAGGTAAAGTGTCTGGGGCCAGGCTAGATTCCAAGAAGCCATCATCTACAATGTCCTGTACAGGAGGGATAGCTAAAGGCCTGTGTTGAGGTAAGAATTCCCTAAGCCTCTTTTTGGAGTCAGAGTAATCCTGGCTTTCCCAGCAGAAATGCTCCCTAAGAGTATGCAAAGTTTCACCAAAAGAGAAATCTTCTGGAGGGGAAGCAGAGGGAATGGTGTCCTCTTCATCAGAATCCTCATAGGTAGGTAAGGGCAAATCCTGGTTATCAGAAAAAAACAGAAATTTCAGAATCCTGATCAGAAGGAAAATCAGTTCTAGGTCTCTTAGACGGAGAAGGGTGGCTTCCCGTGATTAGAGTAAGAAGGTCTTCAGCCATTCTTATTTGTTTTTTAGGCATAGGGGCCTGACCATGCGGTCTGGGCGTTGGTTTTCTAGGCGTGGATCAAGTTTTAGGCCTTGAAGAAGAAGATGGTGTCAGTTTAATATCCACGTCAGTAGGCCTGAATACACCCTCAGAAGCCAGTGCCTGCACAGCGGCTCCGGACCCATCCAAGGTAGAGACATCCGCAGGTTCCATAGTCAAAGAATCATCTCACGGCATACCGGACTCCGAATGGGTCTCAGTAGAGGCCTGCAAATCTGATGTAGCGGGTATCAGGGGCTGCAAAAGTGTCTCACTGAGTACCTGCAAACTGACTACTAGCTTAACGGAAGCATTGTCAGCAGCTTTGGACCTATACAGTCTGTCTCTGTCTGTATCTTTGCGTTTTTTTGGAATGTCAGTAGTCAGGTGGCTTACGAAAGCCATTTCTGTATAATTGAACAGAGTACCAAAATAGTTAGATGCAAAAATGAACAGATGACGAATAGTTCGAGGATTGAATAAGGCACAAAACCGACAGCAAGGGACGTCGTGGTCTGGGCCTAAGCAAGAAATGCAGTACGAATGAAAATCTTTATGAGGTATTTGCTTTCCACAAGTAATACAATTGTTAACTTTTACAGACATTGGTTTAGAGCAAGAAAAAGGATCCCCAACGGGGTACTTAGCTTTGTTGAAGACTTCAGATCTGAAACTCGAAAACGAAAATTTCAGGAGTCGGCCGACCGGCACTTGCGAACTGCTTCTGCTTCGGGCACCGCACAGCAAGAAAGACTGATGTAATGGCGTTGGCTGCATGCTTTACACTCCTGACTACCTGATGTCACAGAAGATGAGACACCAACTGACGCAGGACCGAAGACTTTGATAATCAGGCCGACTGAGGGCTACCTGCAAGCAGATAACCCAAATGTAATGACTGCAACAGTGAAACACGACGAACATCAACAAAAGGACTAGGGGAGTCCATTTGTAAAAGCTTGTAATACCTTTTCTGAACCTCAGAAACCCAGGCATAATTTCACTGGAAAGCCATCATTCTGGAAATCGTGTCTACAAAGGAAATCTCCTCAAAAGGAGTGTCAGGGCTAGTGGACTCCTCCTCCTCAGAACCATAGTCTAATGGAGAAAAAATCTAGGAAGAATAAAACAAGGGATTCTTCATCTGAACCCCCTTCCTCATCAGAAGAATGCTGTTCCCTAGGTCCCTTAAGACGAGAGTAAAACATCACTCCTTGAAAAGGCTTCAAGGCCATAAGGGCATTGAACAAACCCTGAGTGAAATTTTGACAGTCACTCTAAGGGTCCTTAGGAGCAGGAGAAACCTGCCTTGTTTTCTGTTCCTTCTTTAAAGTGAAGTCAGCCTTATGAAATGTTGAAGGCTCAGACCGTGTATGGCACTCTTCAATGGTAGTCCGAACCTCCCCCCTAACCAAAATCTGAGGAACACCCCTTGGGCCTTCGGTAATCAGCTGTGGTTCCCACTTAACATCCATAATGATGTCTGCAAAGATTCCAGGGACTTGCGAGATGTCAGATCCATGCCGGCCTCCAAAGTGGACACAGTAGCAGAATCAGACAAAAGGGTCAGGTGATCCTTCAGGCTTTCAATAGCCTCAAGACAGATGTCTAGTGGAGGCAGCACAGCCAAAGAATCAGACCTAGCTTTCTTGGCCTTTTTCTCAGATGGCTGACCCTCAGAGTGGGAAGTTCTTTCTATAACATCTTTAGCTAAAGGTGTAAGATGTTGGTTCTCCAAATATATGGCCAAAGAGGAAAGCAGACAATAGAGAGTCTTTGGGATGAAAGCCTGACAAATATTACAGGATGTATGGTCTTGGGAAGTACAAACACAAAATAAACACTGCTCATGATAATCTTTATGGGGAACCTGTCTCCAGCACTGGCATCTAGCCTTTCTGGATTACATGAATCCCACAAGCAGCAAAACAAAAGGAAAAAGTTAAAAGCAAAAAAAGCCCAACAGGGCACTTACCTGAAAAATGGCTTAGTAAACCAGCAAATGAAGCGAGCATTCAGATCAATGACAAAAGATGGCATTCGGACTGGTGGAAAAGAAGTTCTGAGGATGGCAAGTCCTGACATCACCTTTATGCCCTACTCTATACCTGGAGAGCATACATGTGACATATGGCACAACCTCAGCAACCTAAAGGCTTTGGTATACTGGCCGGACGTCAGGCTGCCCTTGCAGGGAATCCCTATTGTAAGGAATACTGCAAGAGTGAAAATGGAAGGGCATCTCTAGGAGACGGAAAAAGAAGTTATGTACTCACCATAACGTTCCATCTGAGTAGGTAACTTCATTCGTCTGCAACCTGTGGGTATCGGATTCGATTCGGATCTGAGCCGGCAGCTTTCCTGGCAAAGATCCGAGCTCCAAGCTCCTCCCCCTACCCATAATGCCCTGCTACCTCCCTCTAACCCTCAGATCGAGTTTGCCATAGTATCGTAGAACACTACTATAACACAAGGAAAAACTACCTGAACGTTCCAACCTGATGCCATCTGGAAAGTGACATATCATGATCCTTCAAGAATGAACTAAAGGTCTGGGGGATGGAGGGAGGGTTGGTTGCAGACAAATGAAGTTACCTACTCAGATGGAACGTTATGGTGAGTACATAACTTCTTTATCTGAAGTAGTTAACTTCATTTGATCAGCAACCTGTGGGACAGAGTCCCCAGCTACCACAATTTGGGAGGCCCTTATGGGAGGATATTCCGGAGCACTGCAGAGTCAAAGGACGCCCTTCCTATGGAAATCAGATCCAATTTATAATGTGTAATGAAAGTATGAGAGGAAGCCCAAGTAGCAGCTGAACAAATGTCATCCAGAGGGACCTTCGACCAGAAGGCCGCAGAAGTAGCCACAGAACGGGTAGAGTGTGCCCGAACACACACGGGCTCAGGTCGACCAGAGCTTCTGTATGCAAGAAGAATGCATTGTGAAATCCACCTAGCTAAGGTTACCTTAGTCACTGGTTTCCCCAGACAGGACTTAGCAAATGAAACAAAGAGCTGTTCTGATTTTCGGAAAACAGCTGTTCTGCGTAGGTAAAATCGTAACTGTCTATGTACATCCAAGCAATGGAGTCTATACTCTCCTTTGTTGAGATAATTAGGGAAGAAGACAGGCAGGTTGATAGATTGGTTGATATTGGCTTCGGAAGCCACTTTAGGTAGAAAAGAGGGGTTAGTCCTGAGGGAAACTCTATCTTTATGAAAAATGATGTATGGGGGCTTACTGCAAAGAGCCTGAAGCTCCGATATTCTTCTGGCTGAAGTAATGGCAATCAGGAAGGCAGTTTTCCAAGATACAAACTTCAACACAACCGAAGCTGCAGGCTCAAAAGGAAGACCAGTCAGAGCCTGGAGAACTAGGGTTAAATCCCATGGAGGGACTGCTTCCTTAACAGGGGGTCTCAAAAGGAAGGTACCTTTCAGAAAGGTCTTGCAGATCTTAGATGATGCCAGAGGCCCAAATTTGTTTCCAATGTGAAAGTGGGAAATTGCTGCCAGTTGAACTTTAACAGTTGAAGAGCTAGATCCCTGATGGAAAATTTGAGATAAAAAATAGGAGCCGTAAAGGGGTCCAAGTTCCTATGCTCCACCCAGATAGAAAAATGTTACCATTTACTCTTGTAGATTTTTCTGGTAGAGGGTTTATGAGCGGCCACCAGAATGGCATTAACCGAGGATGAGATACCGGGAGTCCTAGCCATCAAGGGAACTGGATCAACCAAGCCGAGAGCTTGAGGTTGTCCAGGTCGGGGGTCCTCAATGCCAGGGGATGAGAAATCAGATCCAGAAGGGGATCTAAGATCCAGGGAGGATGCACCAGATGAGACCGTAGACGGGAACCATGTTTGACGAGGCCAGAATGGGGCTATGAGGATAACTCTGCTCCCCAACCGACGAGCTTTCTGCAAGAATTTTGTCATCAACGGAAGAGGAGGATAAGCATAAAGAAGACTGGATGGCCAAGCATGAACTAGAGCGTCTCTGGGGGTTTTCCCCTGGTGGGAGAATTAGAGCGAAAAACTCGCTGCACTTTGTGTTCGAAGGCGACGCGAACAGATCGCAGCAAGATTGACCCCATCTGAGGAAGATCTGTTTTGCTACTAAGGGGTTCAGAGACCACTAGTAGGGCGAGAGGATAGACCGACTCAGCTTGTCCGCAAGGATGTTTGACCGACCGGTATGTGCGTTGCTTTGAGAAAGCAGTTGGTGGATATCGCCCATTCCCACACTCTCATGGCCTCTCGGCAAAGTGGATAAGATCTGGTTCCTCCTTGCTTGTTGATGTACCAGATTCACTGACATGCTGTCTGTTTGAATTGCAACAGTCCCCAGAGGAAGAAGGGCATGGAGAGCTTGCAACACTAGAAGCACCGCCCTCATCTCCAGGACATTGATATGCAAAAAGGTCTCTGTGTGAGTCCACGTGCCTTGGACGGTGCTGCCCATGCAATGCCCCACCCGAGGCGAGACGCATCCGTGGTCACTGTGACTTGGGGTGGGAACATGGAGAAGGGGCGCCCTCCCCGGAGATGCTTGGAATGGAGCCACCAAAGTAGAGATTCCCTGCAAACCCTGCTGAGAGGAACAGGAGCAGACAAGGGATGAAGCAGAATGGACCACTGGACCTGCAAGGTCCATTGGAGAATCCTCGTATTTAGAAGCGCGAGCGGAGACAAGTTGATGGTCACTGCCATGGACCTCAGAGCCCTCAGGACTAACTCCGCTAGAGGGGCTGAGGACTGAAGAAGAGCCAAAACATGTAGGTTTAGATTGCGCAGTCTGTCCGATGTCAGAAAGACTTTGGATTGAATTGTGTCTATCCTGGCTCCTATGAAATCCAAAATTTGAGTAGGCTGAAGGGAAGATTTCTTGTGGTTGATCGTGATCCCTAGATAGCAGGCGATATGTAGGAAGTAGTCTCTCGCTGAACATAGTAGATGCCTGGTAGGGGCGGCTAGGAGCCAGTCGTCCAGGTAAGGAAAGACCTGAATTCCCTGAAGCCTCAGGTGGGCCGCTACAACTGCCATGACCTTGGTGAACACCCTGGGGGCTGTGGTGAGACCGAAGGGTAGGACCCTGAACTGATGGTGGCTGGCTCCCAGCCGAAAGCGGAGGAACCTCCTGGATCGCCTGTCCATTAGAACATGGTAGTATGCATCCTTGAGGTCTATGGAGCACATCCAGTCATTCTCCTGTAATAGTGGGAGAATGGATTGAATGGTGACCATCCGGAACTTCTCTTTGGCAACTGACAGGCTCAGTGTGGACAGGTCGAGAAGTGGCCGTAAGTGGTCACCGTGGCCTAGGACTGGGGAAGGCAGAAGGGTCTGCCTAGAACGAGATCCTGAGCTTTAAGCTACCATGCAAGGTGACTTCTGCACACCTGAGAGATCCTGATGGTCATGGACATGGGGTGAAACTGAGTGGACCATTGAACCGCCAGGGTCCATTGCAGAACCCACATGTAATATCTGGCAAGAGGTACTAACTGGATAGCTGCCAATGTTGAGCCAAGCGCCTAGGTAAAAGATGGGCCCATCCTGAAGGCCTTCAGAAACACAGATTCCTCTAAAGATGGGGTGGGGGAAGACAAACTGCCTCTTTGCTTGAGAATTTCGAGGACGTCCCAAAGGACACTTCCTCAGACGGAAATCTGGGGGACCAGACTCCCTCCTCGAAATCCATGCCCTCAGTGAAGGACACTCTGGGTGAATCCAAGTGCCTCCTTTTGCATGTCCTCTTCCAAGGAGGCTTCTCCAAGGTGAGCTCTGGGGAGGACTCAAAAGAGGCAGGGACCCCAAGGGAGGTAATGCCGGTCTGAAGGTGCTCATGGGAGGGCTGACCCTGGAATGATGACGAGGGCTCACCTCCCAAAGTCGAGAGGGGCTGGGGATTACCTAGAAACAAAGGAGAGGTAACTGCCCAAGGGAGAAGTTTCTCTCTACCACCCAGAAGCTCAATGGGTTGGATGAAGCCCCCTCTCCTCCCCCATGGCCGGAGCCACCCGGGAATGAAGGAAGAACACAGACGCAGCGCTGATGTCTCAAGAAGAAATCAGCTCTAAGCTGTCCAGTGTGGAGGCCCCCAATGGGAGGGAATGCTCCAAAAGCTCTGGGCTCAACCCCATACCCCCGGGAGCAAGGACCACCCTCACAGGGTTGAGGAGCAGCCCGTTCCGAGGGCAGCAGATCAGAGCCTGCCACGGACCCAGACGGTGTGAGAAAGGAAGGACCTGACACCACTGGCCTCTCACAGGGAATGCTCTGATCCTGGTGGTCCAAACCCAGATGGGATGGATGAGGACTGTGAAGGGCCCATCAACTGAGAGGGTCCCCCTTGGTAAAGGAGCCGGAGATGGTAACAAGCCCAACTCTATTTGGCCTTGAAGAAACTCCTCATCATCCTATCCATACCTGAGGGAAGCAAACTTCTGGAGTACTTGGAAGATGCAGAAGAATGTCCTGACCTTGCCTTAGAACCTACTAACCTGCAGTCTCGGGAGGGAGAGACAGACTCCTATGACTCAGATCCGATCTCCTAGACATTGAGGGGGAACTGTCAATAATTATCAGATCTGATAGAACCGACGGATCCGAAGACCTGGATGAATCCGAAGGTTTGGCCAGCACTATAGACGGCTCCAACAGATGTGTCGGATCAAAGACAGTCTGTGCTGCATTGGATCTGAGGGCCTCTGAGGCTCTGTTGCCTCAGATCCGACCGAATGATCTAAGGCTCTCAAAGCAGAACAGCCTGGATCCAAAGCCAAAGAGGCTGGATCCTGATCTGGGGATTTGCGATCAGAGAGCCTCAGCTTTTTGGCAGGAGAAACTGTAAAAGTCGTTGTGTTCCTTTTAGGATTGGAGGGGGACTTGGAAGGGGAACCGGAGGCTAGAGGACCCCCTTTAGCAAGCCCCTTAAGCAGAAGCTTATTTCAGCAATCCATGAGAGCCCTGGGGTTTAATGAGGCACAAATGTCACATTCAACCTCCAGCAGACCATCTCCTAGGCAACAGAAAAACTCCTCATGTGACTTACAATGGGGCATTTTCAGACCGCACGAGGAGCTCCTTTTAAAGCCAGATGGCTTCACAGATATAGCGACAGTGCGTGTGCACACACCACACACAAACACCCACACTCTTTACAGACAGAAGAAGGTAGGGAAGGCTAAGAAGGGAATACCTAACTAAGGAAAGTTAGTTAAGGGAGCTACAGTAAAGAAAACCCCCAAACAAAAACTACCAAAAAGGCCTGAGAAGAAAAGGGTGGGAACCCATGGAAAGAAAACTTAAAAAGCTACTGGGAGGGGAAGAAATCTAACCTAAGCCAAAAGAAGGCAGGAGAACAGGGAACACACTAAAGGCTATAAAAGGAGAAAGAAAAATCCCAAAGAGAAAAAGGTTAAATAATTTACCTGAATCGAGGAAGCTTGAGCTGCAAGATACACATCCTTAGCAAATCTGCGGCAAACGAGATCGGAGGGTTGTGGGTCAGCAAGGGATTATGAGAAGGGAAGGAGCCTGAGTTTTGGATCTGGCCTTCAGTTGCCGGTTCGGATCTGAGGTCAGATCCAAGACCCATCTGTGATGAATAATGACATGGACAGCATCAGATCAGCAAAGTATTCGTAAGAGAAAGTTCAGTTGTATACACTTACCAAAAATGTAGATGTTAGAGTGTATTCGCTGTTGCAATCATAACACTTGGGTTATCTGCCTGCAGGTAGCCCTCAGTTGGCCCGAATACCAGAGTCTTGGGATTTCTGCATCAGATGCTGTTGTGTCTTCCATGACGTCAGGTCGTCAGGGGTATAAAACATGCAGCCGATGCCATTACATCAGATTTCTTGCCCCAGATGTCAGAAGCCCCCAAAATAGGAAGCAATTACGTGGCGTGGAACACCTTCAGTAAAAAGTAAATACCATCGCCATAAGATATGGCCAAAAAAGAGGATAGGTAGAAAGCAGAGAAAAGTCAGGGGGCTGGAGGGAGGGTAACTAGGACTGCAACAGGGAATACACTTGAACATCTACATTTATGGTAAGTGTACACAACTGTACTATGTTCTTCATGTTTCACTGTTGCAGCCATCACACTTGGTTTGATTCCCAAAGCGGAGGAAGGGTGGAGGCAGTCAAGAAGTATTAGGGGTGGCTAGCAGGCCTTGTAAGACTGCTGTAGCAAATCCAGCTCTGGCTTTAGAAAAGACAGTTAAGTGGTAATGCTTGGTGAAGGTGTGTACTGAGCTCCAGGTTGCAGCTTCCAGAATGTCCCTGCTAGGGACTCCCCTGAGAAATGCTGTAGAGGTTGAGGTAGCCCTAGTGGAATGGGTTCTGATACCCTGTGGGGTAGGTTTTCCATGGTGTTTGTAGCAGAAATGGATGCAGTGTGCTATCCATTTGGAAATGGTTTGCTTTGAAATGGCCTTGCCCTCTGCTCCTGTAGCAAAGTTGACTAGCAGCTGGTCACATTTTCTGAACGGTCTGGTCCTGTCAAGGTAGAACCTAAGCTGTCTGTGCATGTTCAAGGAGTGTAGGATCCTTTCCCCTCTATTCTGCGGATTAGGAAAAAAGGTTGGTAAATGGATGGATTGGTTTAAAGCCACACTGGATACCACCTTGGGCATAAATGATGGGTTAGTCAAGAGGGAAACCCTGCTAGCATGGAAGATAATGAAGGGTTACCACAGCCATAAGGGCCTATAACTCAGACACTCTTCTTGCTGAAGTGATGGCTAAAGGTAAGGCTGTTTTCCAAGAGAGGAATTTTAACTTTGCTGTAGCAGCAGGCTCAAAAGGGGGAAGCATGAGCTTCTCTAGTACAAAGTTAAGGTCCCAGGCAGGAGTGGGAGCTCTCCTCGGGGGGGGGGGGGGTGAAGGTCTTAAATTGTTAGGCTCCTCTCAGGAACTGTTTGACCAGAGGGTGAGAGAAGAGGAGTGGCTCAGTATTGTAATGAGCGGAGATGGCAGAGGCATGAATCTTAATGGATGAGAAGGATAGGCCCTTGTGGAGCAGCTCTGCTAGATAATCTAGGATTTGAGGTAAGGTGAGCATGGCTGTGCCCTTTTCCCTGAGACTGGTTCCAAGAACAGTATCTTTTCCACATTTCTGAATAGGATTTCCTAGTACTAGGCATCCTGGCCTCAAGGATGACATCCAGCACCTGTTTCCTGAGGGTTGCTGGTGATGTATTCAGGGAATAAGCCAAGCTGCTAGGTTCAGGGTTTGCAGCTGAGGATGCAAAATCTGGCCCTCCTGCTGAGACAACAGAGTCTGATGCAGTTGCCAGGGTGGCACTGTTGTCACACTGCACAGAAGTGGGTACCAGTGCTGGCGTGGTCAGTCTGGTGCAATAAGAATTGTCCCTGGCCTGTCCTGTTCGATCTTGAGTAGTACTTTCGAGAGGAGGGGCACAGGGGGAAAGGCATAGATTGAGAGGTATTCCCATGTAAAGGATAGGGCATCCACTTTCCATGCTTGGCTGTGGGGAGTTCTGGTGCAAAATTTGCTCAATTGATGGTTCTGGGGGGAAGCAAAGAGGTTCCACCTCTGGTGTTCCCCACCTGTGGATTAGAAGATTGAATGAATTGGGTTCCAGGTTCCACTCGTGTGGGTCCATTAGATTTCTGCTTAAGTCGTCTGCCAGTGAATTTTGTTTGCCTGCAGGAATTAAGCTTGCAAGTGCACTTGGTTGCTCAAGGCTGTGTTCCACAGCCATGGCTAACCTGCAGAGTGGATAGGAATAAGTTCCCCCCTGCTTGTTTATGTACCACATGACTGTGGTGTTGACTGTCTTGATCAAGAGTTGTCCTGGAAGTATAAGGTATTTGAAGGCTATCAGAGCATTCTGTACACCTAACATTTCTTTTTGATTGATATGCAGGTGCATTTGTCCTGGGCTCCATTTGCCTTGAATGCATTTGCCTGCCATGTGAGCACCTCCCATGCATAGTCTGATGCGTCTGTTGTCAGGGTTTGGGTGGCGGGAGTTTGAGTGAAAGGGAGTCCCTTGTTGTGGTTGCAAACCTCTGCCCACCAAAGAAACTCTGTCCTTAGGTAAGGAATGATCGGAATCACTGTTTCCAGGTCCTGAGAATGTTGACACCAGAGACTCTAAGTACTACTGAAGTTTCCTCATATGCATTCTTGCATATGGATTTATGGGAATGCATGAGGCCATGAACCCTAGGGCCTGCAGAATTTTTCTTGCAGATAGCTGGGTTTGGGTGGGTTTGGGTGGCCAGTAGTTTGAAGTAATTTGTCAAATAAACCTGCTTTTCTGGAGTGAGGAATGCCATCTGGGAAGTGGTGTTCAAGCTTGCTCCCAGGAATACAATTTCTTGGCTGGGTACCAGATGTGATTTCTTTTCGTTGATGGTATACCCCAGAGAAGTTAAGAGTCTCTTTACAAATGTCAGCTGCTGAAGTAGCAATTCCTGACAGTCCGCCTGAATCAGTCAATTGTCTAAGTATGGGCAAATTTAAATGTTTCTCTGCCTGCAGTATGCAATGGCTGGAGCCAGGCACTTTGTGAATACCCTGGGCGCAGTAGATAAGCCAAAGACAAGTGCAGAGAACTGATAGTGCATAGAGCCTGCCCTGAAACGTAGATATTTCCTGCAAGATTCCCTTATGGGGATGTGCAGATAAGCTTCTTTTAATTCTAGGGTGACCAGCCAGGAATCCTTGGCTAGCATAGGCAGCAGCTGTTGGAGTCTAAGCATTTTGAACTTTGGTACCACCAGGAAGGTGCTGACTATTGATAGATCCAGGATAGGGTGCCAGGAATTTTCTTTTCTGGGCACCAGAAACAGTCGAGTAGAAACCCTGTCCCCTTTGCTCTGTTGGAACAGGTTGAATAGCCCGGATATGGAGTAGAGAAAGTGCTTGCTTTTGTTCCTCTGCCCACTGGTTTGGGGGAAGTTCTGGAAATCCACTTGGGGTTGGCAGTGAATGGAAGTATAATCTGTATCCCTGGGATACAATGTTTAAGACCCAATGGTCCTGGGTAATGTATTCCCAGTTTTTTTGCATGCAGGGCGTGTTTTCCTCCTAGGGGTGCAAGTACTTGGGCAAGGCTGAGAAGGATGCAGAAGTCATTGTGAACTTTTTCCATAAGAGGGTGGCTTACCACTCCCTGTTTTTGAAGTGGGAGCACTCCATTGTTTAGATCTGTGCATACCCTGTGACTAAGTCTTTGTGGTCTGCTGCCCCTAGGTTTGGACTGAGAAGGCCTGGGGGGACTGGAAAGGACCAGTTTTTCGAAGGCCAATGCCTACTGAATCTAGGTGGCTATACCTGTAAGAAATTTTTAACAGTTTGCATAGATTTAGCTTTTTCCTCCATCTTTTTAAGAACTTCTGCTTTTGTGCCAAACAATCATTCTGGTTTTAATGGAGCATCTAGTAATTTTGCTTTGACAAGGTCTGGCAAGATTTGTTCCTTCAGCCAAGCATGCCTTCTCAGAACAGACCCAGTGACAGCAGCCCTGCAAGATGCTTCTAAGGCATCAAAACCACACTGCAAAGTATGCTTACCAACTTGGTTTGCAGAATGTATTAACTCTTGCAAATATTTATTTTCTGCACAATCAGGAATCAACAACATTTTTTATTTAATTAGTTCCATAATATGCTGCTGGTACTTCAACATGTGAAACTGGCAATTTAAAGCCCTGATGGCAAGAGTTGCGGAGGTATATACCTTCTTACCCCATCAGTCTAAAGCCCTAGAATCCCTGACCGAAGGGGTAGGGTTCTTGGCTGTAGTAGCCTTAATACCTTTAGGTCCCTGGGAAATGGTCTCTGTATCCGCAGTAGGATTTTTAAAGAGAAATTTGTAGCAGTCAGGTACTCTGTAGTACCTGTCAGGCTTTCTAGGAGCTGGAGGTAGAGTATCAGGGGTAAGACTTGACTCCATGAAGACATCTACAATATCCAGGACAGGGGGTATAGCTAGAGGCCTGTGCTGAGGAAAGTCTAAAAATTCCCAGTGTCTCTTTTTTGACTACGGGTTGTCCTGGCATTCCCAGCGGAAATGTTCTCTTAGGGTATGCACAGTTTCACCAAAAGAAAAGTCCTCTGGAGGGAAGGCAGAGGGAATGGAATCCTCTGCATCTGAATCCTCATAGGTGGATAAGGGTATGTCCTGGTAATCAGAGGGGTCAGAATCGGACTCATGGTCTGTAGAATCAGAAGGAAAATCAATTCTTTGTCTTTTAGAGGGGGAAGGCTGGCTTCCCCTAATTAAAATAATAAGGTCTTCAGCCATTCTAAGCATTTTTTGAGGTATGGGAGCTTGAGAATGCACTTTGGTCGTCTGTTTCCTGGGTGTAGTGTGAACTCTGGGCCTGAGAAATTCGGTAGTTTAATTCAAAAACAAAGTAGTCAGTTTAATACTAACATCGGAAGGCCTGAATACACCCTCAAAAGCCAGTGCCTGCACAGCGGCTCCGGAGCCATCCAAGGTAGAGACATTCACAGGTTCCATAGTCGAAGCATCTCGCAGCATACGGACTCCGAATAGGTCTCAGTAGAAGCCTGTGAATCTGTAGAAGTGGGTATCAGGGGCTGCGAAAATGCCTCACTGAATACCAGCAGACTGGCAACTAGCTTAACGGAAGTGTCATCAGCAGTTTTGGACCTATACGGTCTGTCTGTCTTTATCCCTACTTTTTTTTGGAAGATCGGTAGTCAGGTGGCTTAATGAAGGCATTTCGGAATACAGAGAATGAGAGCAAAAGAATTTAGCGACTAAGATAGCCTGACGACGAATAGTTTGGGCGTTGAACAAGGCATAAAACTGACAGCAAGGAATGTCGTGGTCTGGGCCTAAACAGTTGACACAGTAAGAATGACAATCTCTGAGAGGCATTTGCTTTCCACAGGCAAGACAATTAACCTTTTCTGACATCAGTTAGAGCAAGAAAAAAGGATCCCCAATGGGGTACTTAGCGTTAGAAAACTTCAGGTTTGAAACTCGAAAAACGAAAATTTCAGGTAGTGACCGACTGGCACTTGCGAACTGCTTCTGCTTCGGGCTCCCGCATGGAAAGAAAAGCTGATGTAATGGCGTCGGCTGCATGTTTTATACCTCTGATGACCTGACATCATGAAAAGGTGACAGCATCCAATGCAGAAATCCCAAGACTCTGGTATTCGGGCCGACTGAGGGCTACCTGCAGGCAGATAACCCAAGTGTGATGACAGCAACAGTGAAGCACGAAGAACATCTACAAAGATTTTTTGCTGTAAAGGGGGGGAAAGGGCAGAATAAAGAAAAACATATTAACAATATCAAGAAAATGATGGGAAAAGCTCACTGTTAAGAGCCCATGCCTGAGCAGTGGAGATCTGCGCCTAAAGCAAAGGAGCGGCAAACGTGATCTAAGGTAATGCCATGGGCAGGAAGTGATCATTGGTAATGAAAGGAGCCTGAGCTTTGGATCCAAAATCTAGAGTAGCCAAAGTTGGATCAGAGGTTGCACCTAAAGACCAATCCATTACAGAACAGATGGAAAAGATTTAAGATTAGCAATGCTAAAGCACAAGTTAGAGCCTGCATTGCTACTTACATTGATTGTTGTCTTTTCTTATCCATACTCTACCTCCCAGATGTGAAAAATAGTTTACAGGCTTTCAGTAAACATTAACATTTAGCCCTATGAAAAAAGTGTACCAGCTACCTTTAAATAAAATGTGCACCACTATATTAAAGGCATTAAAACATTAAGGATGCTGGAAAGGCAAACACTTTTATACCTTATTCACTTTCCAGAATGTTAAACTTATTTTTCACTTAACTGCTTGTCAATGTATCTTTAAATCTTAATTATATTCTGCTGAGAGAAATGTACTAAGTACAGTCTCTTCAAATGTGTAATGATTAATTGCTTATACCTGCAAACAGGTAATTTCTAAAAAAGCAGTTGGTGATGAAAACAAATACCTGGTAACTCTGCAGATGCATCAAAATCTTTGTAAATTTCACTCAGAACACACAGTGCAGACTTCTTGTGTTCAATTGTTTGCACCTGTAGAGTTTTTGTTTCCCAATGAACATTTGCTAATGCTCTAAAATAACACAATGAAAATGAAAGTTATGTACTTACCATAATGCTAGATCTGTATGTGCCTTTTTTTTTAGTCGTTCTCCACTCTTTAGGAAGATGTGTACGCCACTTAATGTCCAACCATATTTACCTCCATACTGTACAGGTGGCCATAAATGCAATTGGCTATTGTGCAGAAGGGCATTATGGGAAGCATAATACAAAGTATACAGTGTTCTCAATGTTCTGTGGGACAGAACCTATCCCAAACAAAGTGGCACATACCTGTATATCGGATCTGACAGGATCAAAAACCAGCAGCATTCACACATTTGAATCAAACGCTCAAGCTCCTCTTATCCATAATCACCCTCCACCCTTGACAGCTTCCCAGACATAGTTTGTCTGCTTGCAAACATAACTCCTCCTATGTCACATAGCAAGAGAAAGGCGTGAAAAAAACAATTCAAGATTTTAAGACATGGCTCTGGACAAGTTCAGCACAGGCAATCAAGAGCCCAAGACAATGACAAGTTGGCAGGGGGACAGAGGAAAGGACAGTTGAAACAGATGGAAGAAGACAGTACAGATACACCATTATGATAAATACAGAACTTTTGCATCCAATGTTGTCTTTTATGTCCTCAGACAAGTTTCAACAAGGGAATTGGAGTATGGCCTTCACCAACATGAAAATTCAAAATAGCCGCTAACTGAACTTTGCTGGTGGACAGCTAGCTCCCGCATAAAATAAACCTGCCAGAAAATCTAAAATCAATGGTAATGGAGCTGAAAAAGGATCCAGACCCTTAGCAGATACCCATATGGAAAATCTTTTTTACTTACTATAAATTTTCTGGTAGAAGGCTGAGATAAGATGTGGATTACAGTGAATGAAAGCCTGAAATTTCTAGACATCACTAAGTGGAGAAACCACGTGATTAATTCAGGACTTTGATGTCCAGGTGAGACTTGCCAGATGGGTGCGAAATCAAATCTGGAAAAGGTCCAGTAGCCAGTGAGGTACTCCAAGTGAGGCCATAGAAAGGGGAACCATTTCTGTTGAGGCCAAAAGGGGAGGGATGAGGATCACCTCCTTGCACCAAGTGACTGTGCAGAAACTTGCTTATGAGGGGAATCAATGGATAAGTATACAGAAAACCTGGGGCCAAGTTAAGTGTCCCAAAGTGACTCTCCCTCCTCAGGAATTAGGAAAAACTAATTGCAGCATTTGGTGTTGGATTGGGTTGCAAGCAGATTGCAGTGTTGGCACTAGTGGCTGAAAATCTTGGAAGCCAACAATTGATTGAAAGACAATGTGCAGCAGAAGAATGGACTTGGCTCAACTTGTTTGCTAATACACTGGACTTTCCTGGGATGTATGTTGCAAGCAAAAAGCAATGGGAAGACATCAGCCACTGCCAAGACCTGAACTGAAAGTGACTGGCTCCCAGTTGAAACTGAAGGAATGTTCTGGACTGCCTGAATATTTGTATGGGATAAGCAGGCATTCTGCAAGTCCACCTACAAAACATACAGTTGCCCTCCCTCAGAAGCCACAAAATAGACTCAACCATGAACACCGAAATTGTGTGTTTTACAAACTTGTGGACGTGGCTGAGGTCCAGAATGGGCCTGAGGTCTCAGTATCTTTGCAACTAAAAAGAACCTTGAGTAGATTCCAGATACTTATTGGTCTGGTGGGACCTCCTGGATGACTTGTTTGTCCAGCAGCTTTGCAGTTTTTTAAGCTACTGCAGTGATGGTGAACCTTTTGGGCTCAGCATGTCAAAAATTTGGAAAATGCCTCTCGACTCTGCTGGGGTGTCACCCCCCCCCCCCCGAACAAGAGAGTCACTATTCTTTACATATTAATTTATTTAAAAAATACATGAATGTGTGCTGCTATGTATTACAAAAGTAAAAGAAAACGGAGCGACTTACAACTAAGAAAACAATATGCACACAGATATTTAGGCTTAAAATAGTGCACTAAAAATATCCTTTTAATAGTAATTTTGAATTGAACTAAAAAAATATGGAACACATTGCATTTGATTTGATCAACATCAGTTAATGACTTTTTTGTTCCAGGTTTTAATAGATAAGTGCAGGGTCACATATTTCTTGTATTTTTGTTCATTCAGTTTCCCTGGTAACTGAGGTGTTGGTGAACGCTGGTGTCTCACCCAAAACATGATGGTGTGTCACCTTTGACACATTTGTCACAGGTTCACCATCACTGAGCTACCACATTCCTCAGGGAAGGGCAGGTAGAACACTGGTAAGCTTTCTTTGTGGCACTTCAGAGGCTGTCATTCCCTTTACTTGCCCACCTGGATACTACTCTCTGCGCACATGAATCAGGAGTGATGGCTGAATAAGTGAGATAGGCGTCCCCAAATGCCTCCAGAGTGCAGCAGTCAGGCATTCTTTCAGAAGCACTGAAAGGGCTTGTCGGTTAACAGGCCTTGAAACCCATTGTTCTACAGATCACCTCTACCTCTGAGGCAAAGTCCATTGTTGTTTTCCCTCCCTCTGCTCCTGGAGGGAGTTTATCCCTGTAAGTGTCATGTCCAAAACCCTGAGACTTCTGTGACCACAGCCTCTTACCACCCTTTTGATTCTTGAAATTCCTTTGAGGGGTAGAAAAGTGGATGCTGACAACAGACAGAGTTTTGCCATCTTGTTCACTTTGGGCCAAAAGACAGTGGACCCTTTAAAAGGGGCATTCGAAAAGGATGACTTGATTTCCACAAAACCCAGGGACACATCCACATGTATCGACCTATAGCAATGCTGATACCTGCTGCTCTAGATGGTCATCTGCTACACTTGATGAAATATGCATGCACACATTCAAAATGGATAGTTAAGGTCCCAGTTGTGAGTGAATCCAGTTTTGTGGGATTCGTCTGTCATGGCACCACAGAGAGACTTGGAGAGTTCTTTGGCCAGGCCCCCCTGAAGTATCAAGTGTGCTACATAGTTCAGCTCATGTAAGGCAAACATTGGTGAAACAAGTTCACTTTTCAAAACTGTCCAAAGCCAGAGACTCACCGTTCACGGGTGGAAAGAAGAGCTCTTTCTTTGTGGCCACTGGCACCAAGATGGCATCTACTGAAGTCTTGTCAGACTTATGGGGAATGGGCTCCACTACTTCAGTTTCCGTTCATGCCCTTTGGGGCACAAACATTCCTGGGGGACCATCCAGGAAGTAGGACAAGCTCCAAAGACTGGGCATTAGTGGATCATCCCCCACTTTGCTGAAGTAACTCCAGGATGTTCCCAAAGGAGAAGTCTTCCAAGGGGCTTTGGGAACCATTCCCCAGCATCAAAATCAGTATCTTCTGAGAGGGACTCCTGTAAGGAGTCTAAATGTCTCCTTTTACATGAATGCGTAATGTGCTCTTCCAAGACAGGACAATCTGGGGAAGATTCAGAAGCTGAAAGGGAACTCATTTCACATACTTTGTTGAGACCCATTGAAGCTAGCTGTCCTTGAGAAACAGGATGATGGGGGGAGGTACCATAGATGACAGAGGGGATCAGGATGCATCCAAGCAAGGGCAGGATACCTCTTCTCTAGTTAAAGACAGAACCCTTTCAAATACCTTTAAAGTCAAAGCCAAGGCCAGTTCAAAAGGAATTTTTTTTTCTAATGATCTGAGGATCACACCAACAGACTCTTAAGATGCAATTCTGCTCTACTCCAAAGAAAGCAGTGGAGCAGAGCCATCTAGCTTAGATGCAGAGGAGGAATGGATCCGAGAATCTCAGAGTCAATCCTGAATCCCGTGCTCTGACCATTTGGCTCCAGAACCCCTCAACATGCAATACTGTTGGGTTGAGCAGTCAAGGAAGACTGTGTAGCATTGAAGATGACAGGACTACTGACTCCAAGAATGGCATCCTGCAGGAAAGGCTTGGGTCCAAAACCACAGGATCTAAAGGTCAGATCAGGTAAGGAGAAATCAGTTTAGGAGGTGCCCAGCACCCCTGTTGTGGGGGAGGGGACAAGAAGGACCCCCATCTGCATGGGTCTCTTCAGGAAATTCTGCATTATCCAGTTCATACATGGCTTGTATAAAGTCCTTAATGACTGTATGGAACTAAGTGACATGACACGGCCATGGAAGAGGACCTGAAGGACCTGTGAAACTCTCTCCAATTACAGAATTTGAGTTTGGGGCAGAGGGGTGTTTGGCTCTGGAGAAAACCTCTGTTCCACTATCAAGAGGTGGGAAACTGTGAGCAGATCTGAATCGGCTCCTATTAAAATATTGGATCCAATGGCTTAGACAGCTTGGGGGCTGGACACACAGTCCCCATAGGATCCAGATACCTTTTCCTTGAATCTCTCTTTGGATTTGTCTTTCATTCTCTTTTGATTTGGCTCTCTCAGACTTCCCTGCTACTCTTTAGGAAGAGGGAGAACCTGAGGGGGAGGAGGCCAATTCTCCCTTTGATGTAAGGAGAAAGTCTTTAAGCACTATTATGGACTACTGGCCTGAGGGGGCCCTCGTCCCAAAGGAACAAAGATGTCAGTTCCCTTAAACATGGGTCGCCCCCAGACATTTAGGATGAGGGTCTTAAGGAGGGGGGATTTTACATCTGCAAGCACAGCACTTTGTAAGTCCTGTAGCCTTGCCTAACATGGTATAAGAAAATAATTAAGTAGCAACAAACTGCACTCAAGAAAATATCAGAAGTTAAAGCAGTACATTAACTCCACACAGAAAGCGGACTATAGCAGAAGATATGATAAACATCTATATAGAAATATGAATTTAATTTTTTTTTTGAAGAGGGAGGGCAAAGACAGAAACACCTATGCTAACTGTATCCTCTGACTACTACCAGTAAAGTACAGAAAATGGGTAAGCCAGAAAAAATCCCAGAGCAAATACTCTGAAAGGTTAGAAAAATCCAAAGACATGACTTACCTGCCACAAAATTTGAAGAAACTTCTCACACTGTGCTGAGCCATGCAGACAAAGTCTGGCTGACACAAGTGGGAAACAAGATCTGGGAAACTGTCAGGGTGGAGGGACAGGGATTATGGAAAGGGGATCAGGGGAAGAGCCTGACCCTTGGTTCGAAAAGTCAGGATGTTGGCCGCTTCAGGTCTGGTTGGATCTGATAAATTCCAAAAGTTGAGTTTGACAGAAAAGACAAAACTGGATTTTCAATTTCCATACATTTTATCACTTGCTCTCAGTTTTCAAACCTATTTGTTTAAACATAACTTGTCAGTGGCTTAAACCAAGGACATTACACTAGATATCCAACCCCATACAAACAGGGAAGATCATCTTACTTCTACATATAATGTGACATCCCCCATGACAACAGCCCAAGGTCACAATGTAACATTAACTTTAACTTGCTTCTCTCCAACTTCTTTTACCCTGTCACAGTGAAAGGTCTAGCTATACTACAACTAAGGAAGAATAATTTATTTCTTTAACATACACAGCAGTCACTGGGCAAGACTATCCCCACCTCACATGTAAAATACCTCTGTCTACATCCTATACAAAACTGCTTTACAATAAATCATGTAACTTATACAATAACATTTTCATAGAAATAAACTATTTTACTTTGTTTTTCAGTCCCCTCAGTATCCCTCTAAACAATAATAATGTGGTGCCTATGCTTTAACACAGTCAACAAAAAAATTTCAATCATATTCAGCCATTTCTTCTTGCAAAGCTGCAGTTCACATGTCTAGTCATATATCTACTGAGACTGATGATTTCCAGTCTTTCATTTCTCTAATTTCACAATGTAACTGGTCTTCTTGCTTGTCATCTCAATCTCCCAACACCAATCTGTGGTTCAAATCCAAAGTATTGTAGTCCTGATTTTTCTATTCAGCTCCTGTGTTTTTTTCTTCTGTCACTCAAGCATTTTCCTTTGGAACAATGGAAAAAGTTTCACTGGCAAAGTCTCCCAATGAGCTTTAAATTGTAAGAAAAATGAAAAGCACAGTCCCCCACATGCTGCTGACCCACTCCTTGTTGGATTAACTTATTTTACTTCCTCCTTGGCCTGCTCAACATCCAAAGATGTCTTTAATCCTCCAAGAAAAAATACTCTGAAGATAGCTGGCTATAGCAGCTTGAATCTCAAACTTGCCTCACAATACAATGAGAATGCTATGATACACTTGAACCTTTCACCTGTTCTGCAGTGAATAAGCCTTTTCATCAAACGCACTGTCTCCAATTATTCATGCTTTTCCTTTCTGCCTAAAGTTTTGTCAAGGGCAACTCTTTCTACTGGTGTGTTCGCGTGTTTATTAATATAGGTCTTGGCTACTTTCTCGTGGCCAGATTTGGAGCACACATATGATGTGCCCTTTCAATTAAAAAATCCTGCTGTGGAACCAGAGTCCAATTACTTATTTGTATTTTCATAAAATGAATACAGTCTGTCCCTTCCTATTTCTCTTGTATAGAAAAATCGAAGTTTTCTCTGCATGCTGTGTCTTCAAACTCTATTTTTTGAGACTGCTCATTTTGAAAATCCACATCCTCAGCCTTTTCCAGATTTCAGCCTCTGAGTTTTACAGTTTTATTCTTTATTTCTGAATAGCTAGTTAAAGCTACTTCTATTTTTTCCAGCTTTTTGTTATCTGAGTTAATATATTACTTAAGGTTTCATTTCATCTACTCGAGTACTTTACTTTTTCATCTAAATAGCTGGAAGCCATCTCCTGAAGCAAAGCTGAAACGGACATGATTTTTGATGAACATCTACAGGATTCTTCCTAGCCAGTGTTATCTCTCCACCTTTTCTGGTTGATTTTCTTTCAGATTCTCTGAATTTCTTTGTTGCCAAAATCCAGGCAGTGTACTTATTGGCCAGCAACTGAATTTTATCCAAACTGAGAAATTCAATGGCTCTCTTTCTCAGTTTCTGTTTTTTACACTTGGGAGAGCTGAAATTAAGCTGTTGATCAAGGTCTGCCCATCCTGGAAGTCATAAACTTAGGCACATTTACTAGATACTTAAGTAGATTACCAGGTCAATATTTGGGAAATTAATCTCCTACATTGTTGCATTGTCCACTGATTTTGACATCGTGGAGTTTAGTTAGGAAAGCCTCATATTCTGCAAGTGGCAAAGACTGTTCAGGATGAATTCCTATAATATAATCATAGGCATAATATAATCATAGGCATTACAGATATATATATATATATATATATATATACACGTTTTGTATCTGCGCTCCCCCATACCTACCAGACATGGAGTCTTCTCAAATGGAATTGGTTCATTCATTTCCTCACATTACAGACATACCTAACACAGTATGGGGTTAAGCAGCATTAAGAGGGGCCATCACATGTGCAGCCAAGAGGACTGCTTCTACTCCATCCCTGTAACAGAAGGTACTTATATAGGCCATAATTCTACCCCTGGTGGAAAAAAGTAAGCGTCTGTGTCACCACAGGGACCTCCTAAGCCTCTTTAGTCCCATGTGTGAGCTCTTAAGTCACTATCTTTCACCCTCCACCCACCCAGCTCTTACAGGCCCAAGCTACTACTAAAAATTTGTGTTATCTGAGTTGCAGTCAGGACTTCATCCCTGCAAACCAGAGAGCCAAGCTCACTGTTACTAATTACAGTAGGTGTAAATGAATTATTGGCCTCTAGCTATTAAATTATTATTTTACAAAGATTAAGCCTCCACCCCCACCTATTCCAACACATTTGTAACAGTGAAAGGGATATTCCCTGTACTTTAAGACACACGCTTTGCATATTTAAACCATGCTTCAGTAATGGTGTAGAACTTATCATTCACCCATTTTGTTGCTGAAACTTCTGGCATTCAGCAAAGGTGCATTCACTTTTTTTTTTAATAACTTAAATAGGTTGTAAAAAACTGAGAATGGAATATTTCCTGTTCAGTACTTCCACTGCCCAGGGAGAGAAGTGAAGCTAGTCAAAGGCAAAGTATTCTGACTGCAAATTACTCCAGTCCAAGTAAATGAATCTTCTGTACAGGATAACCATGTTTGTCAACTGCTGAAAGCCAAAATGTCATGGTACATAAGTGCCACATGAGCCGACTGAAGGATTTTACTAAGTAAATGGGTCATTTTCCATGCTTGCAAGCGTACTCGATAATTTCATCATACCCAAAAGAAAGGACCCTCTTGATTTACTCCAACATGAACAATGACTATGTCATAACAAGCCATAACCCTCTGAAACCAATATTAGATGCAACTCATTTTGTCCAGTAGAAGGCATGATAGTGTCACAAGCTGCTTACAAAGTCCAGTGGGGTATAAAGTACAGTTGTGTACCTACCATAAATGTAGATGTTAGAGTGTATTCACTGTTGCAGCCATTACACTTGGGTTATCCTGCTGGCAGGTTACCCGCAGTCGGCCTGAATTCCAAAGTCCTGGTCCGGCGTCGGTTGCTGTCACCTCTTCCCTGATGTCAGTGCGCCAGGGGTATAAAAGATGCAGCCAACGTCATTTTCTTCAGTTTTTCTTGCCCCAGATGTCAGGTGCCCCCAAAAGGGTAGGCTAAAAAATTCTGATCATAAAAAAAAATGCACAAACTTCATCTACAAGCAAATACACCACATAGGTTGTATAGAATAGAGAAGTACAGATAAGTCCTAGCAATGAAAGGGGGATGGTGGGAGGGTAACCTGGACTGCAACAGTGAATACACTCGAACAGCTACATTTATGGTAGGTACACAACTGTACTATGTTCATTGTGTTTCACTGTTGCAGTCATTACACTCGGGTTGAATCCCAAAGCTGAGGTTGGGTGGCTGGGCCTAAATACAATTAGGAGTGGCTATGAGGCTCTGCAGAACTGCAGTGGCAAAGCCTGCTCTGGACTTAGAGTAAAGAGATAAGTGGTAGTGCTTTGTTAAAGTGTGTACTGAAGTCCAGGTTGCAGCCTCCAAAATGTCCTTGGTTGGTACTCCTCTGAGGAAGGTTGCTGAAGTGGCTGCTGCTCTGGTAGAATGTGGCCTAATGCCCTTAGGCAATGATTTGCCATGTTGTGAATAGCAGAAACGAATGCAGTGGCCTATCCATTTTGAATATAGTCTGCTTTGAAATAGCTTTCCCTTGCGATCCTGCAGCATATGCCACAAAGAGTTGCTCAGTCTTTCTGAAAGCTTTAGTCTTCTCCAAGTAAAATGGTAGCTGTCTGTGCATGTCCAAAGAATGCAGAAGTCTCTCCCCCTTATTCTGCAGGTTTGGATAAAAGGTAGGCAAATGTATGGTTTGGTTAAGGGCCACACTGGACACTACCTTAGGCAAAAATGTTGGGTTTGTCCTTAGAGAAACCCTGTCTGGATGGAAAATAATAAAGGGTTCCACAGCTATTAGTGCCTGTAATTCTGAGACTCTTCTTGCTGAAGTTATTGCTAGGAGAAGAGCTGTTTTCCATGATAAGTATTTTATCTCAGCTGTATTGGCTGGCTCAAAAGGAGGCAGTGTGAGTTTTTTCAAGACAAAATTGAGGTCCCATGCAGGTATTGGAGCTCTCCTTGGAGGTCTTATGTTTTTGGCCCCTCTGAAATACTGCCTTAGCACTTAGCAGTGGATGAGAGAAAATAGGTGGGTCCGTATTGTAATGAGCTGAAATGGCAGATGTATGGATCTTAATTGATGAGAAGGATAGGCCTTTGTCCAGCATTTCAGTTAGGTATTGTAAAATCTGAGGAATATTTGGAACAAGTGTGTCAATTCCTTGTGCCTGGTACCAAGCACAGAATTTCTTCCATTTTTCTGCATAAGATTTTCTGGTGCTGGGCCTCCTGGCCTCCAAAATAACATCCATAACTGCTTTAGAGAGAGGTATGTTCTGAATGGTTACAATTATCCGCCATGCACCAGACTTAAGAGTTCTGAGTTGGCTGTGTAGGATCTGATTGTTTTGTTGGGTCAGCAAATGAGGAATTTGAGGTAATGTCCAGGCTGGGCCTTGAGACAAGCTCTTTAGGATTGGGTACCAGTGCTGGCGTGGCCAGTCTGGGGCAATCAGGATCATTTTTGGCTTCTCTTGTCTGACCTTTAGGAGTACCTTGGGGAGGAGAGGCAGAGGAGGGAAGGCATATACTGAGAGGGCTTTCCAGCTGAATGAAAGGGCGTCCATTTTCCATGCTTGTTCGTGATAAGTCAGAGTGTAGAATCTTTGTAGCTGGCAGTTGAGGGGAGGCAAATAGATCTATGTCTGGGCATCCCCGTTTCCCTGTTATCATTCTGAAGATTTGTGGATCTAGTTTCCACTTGTGAGGATCCATGAGGTTTCTGCTTAGTTCGTCTGCCAAGGTATTTGTCTTTCCTGGCAGGAATTGTGCTTGCAGGTGTACTTGATAAGTCAATGCTGTGTTCCACAAAGTCATGGCTTGTCAGCAGATGGGGTAGGAATGTGTGCCTACTTGCTTATGTACCCCATGACTGTAGTACTGCCCGCCTTTATCAGCAGTTGTCCTGGATGAAGTAGGTCCATGAAGGCTGTCAGTGCATTCTGTACAGCTAGCATCTCTTTTTGATTGATATGAAGATGCATTTGGCTTGTGGGCCATGTGCCCTGAATACATTTTCCTCCCATGTGTGCCCTCCAGGCATAATCTGATGCATCTGTTGTTAATGTCTGCCTGACTATGGGTAAAGAGAATGGCTGTCCCTTGTTGTGGTGACAGGCCTGTGCCCACCATCGAAACTCCTGTTGCAGGCAGGGAATGAGAGTAATTAATGTTTCCAGGCTGTGGCAATGTTGAGTCCAAACACTTTTTAGATACCACTGTAGTTTCCTCATATGCAGTCTTGCATATGGAATTAGTAGAATGCAGGATGCCATGTAGCCCAGAGCCTGCAGAATTTTTCTTGCAGATAACTGGATCTTTGTTGCCATGTTTTCGAAGTAAGAAGTCAGTTGCCTTTGTTTATCTGGCGTGAGATAAGCCATCTGGGCAGTTGTATTTAAGCTTGCACCCAGGAATATTATCTCTTGAGAGGGTACTAGTTTTGATTTCATTTCGTTTACTGTGTACCCTAGGCAAATTAGCAATCTTTTTACAAACGCCAAATGCTTTAGTAGAATGTCTTTGGTCTCTGCTTGAATAAGGCAGTCGTCCAAGTAGGGAAATATTTGAATTCCTCTTTGTCTGCAAAATGCAATTACTGGTGCCAGGCATTTTGTGACGACCCTGGGCGCAGTAGATAAACCAAAGGGCAGTGCAGAGAATTGGTAGTGCACTGAGCCAGCTATGAATCTGAGGTATCTTCTGCAAGATTGTCTGATTGGGACATGCAGGTATGCCTCTTTGAGGTCCAAAGTTACAAGCCAAGCCTTCTTGCCCAGCATGGGCAGAAGCTGCTGCAGAGTCAACATTTTGAATTTTGGAACGTCCAGAAAAAAAGTGTTTAGAATAGACAGGTCCAGAATTGGTCTCCAGGCTTTGTCCTTTCTTGGTACTAAGAAAAGTCTTGAGTAAAATCCTTGTCCCTGCTCTTGTGGCACTGGCTGAATAGCCTTCATGTCCATGAGAGATGAAACTTGTTTTTCTGCCTCTGCCCATTGACTGTGTGGCAGGTCTGACATACCTTTTGCCTTTGGAAGGGTGCGAAAGTGGAACCTGTAGCCCTGAGAGACTATATTTAAGACCCATTTGTCCTGGGTGATCCTGTGCCAATTTTGTGAAAAAAGTGCTAACTTTCCCCCTAAGGGAGTTGCAAAAAGATAAGTGCTCGGCATTTGCAGAGGGAAGTCATTGGGACCGTTTCCTATAAGGCTGTGACTTGTCTTCTCCGCTTTTGGAGGTAGAAGCACCCCATTGTCTGGGCCTGTATGAGCCCTGGGGCTGTTGCCTGCCTCTAGGATGTCTGAATTTGCCTCTTTGTGGTCTGTCTGCCACTGGAAAGGAGAAATTCTTAGAAGGCCAGTTCCTGCTAAATATGGGTGGCTGTGCCTGTAAGAAATCCTTTACTGTCTGCATAGATTTAGCTTTATCCTCCATTTTCTTCAACACCTCTTCTGCCTTAACACCAAACAAAGTATCATCCTGTAATGGAGAATCCAATAATTTTGCTTTAACATGATAGGGCAGATTCTGTTCCTTTAACCAAGCATGCCTTCTAATAACAGAACCTGTAACTGCAGCCCTGCACGAGGCCTCCAGTGAATCATAACCACATTGCAAAGTATGTTTTCAAACTTGTTCAGCTGCATGCAATAAATCCTGCAATTCTTTTTTCTCAGAACATTCAGAATTTGTCAACATTTTTTGTTTTAACAAAGACATTTATTGCTGATATTTGAGCATATGAAACTGACAATTTAAAGCCCTTACAGCCAAGGTAGCAGAAGTGTAGACTTTTTCCCCCATCTGTCCAGAGCCCTAGAATCTCTATCTGAGGGGACAGGGTTTTTAGCAGAAGCAGCCTTTACCCCTTTGGGACCCTGTGAGATAATTTCTGGGTCTGCAGCAGGGTTTTTATATAGAAACTTATGGGAATCTGGAACCTTGTAGTATCTGTCTGACTTAACAGGTGCAGGCGGTAAAGAGACTGGAGACAGGCCGGACTTTGAAAATACATCATCTACTATGTCTAGAACAGGAGGAATTGCAAGAGGTCTGTGCTGAGGCAGTAACAAAGTCTCTAAGCCTTTTTTTAGAATCTGAATAATCCCGGCTCTCCCAGTGGAAATGCTCCCTCATGGTATGCAGGGTTTCCCCAAATGAGTAGTCCTCAGGAGGAGAAGCTGAAGGAATAGAATCTGCAGCATCAGAATCCTCATAGGGAGGAATAGAATATCCCTGTTCTGAAGAGGAATCAGAGGAAATGGAAACCTGATCAGAGGAATCATATTCAGTATCTTGTTTAGGCCTCTTTTCAGGAGGGGGATGGGAACCCCTGATCAAAGTAATTAGGTCTTCGGCCATTTTGAGCAACTGTTTCTTAGGCATAGAAGTTTGTCCTGGAGAATGCTGTACATGTTTCCTTGTCTTTAAAACTGCTTTAGAATTTGTCTTGGATGCTGATGTAGGCTTTATATAAAGTTGTGTAGGTCTGAAAACACCCTCAGAAGCCGATGCCTGCTCAGCGGCTCCAGACCCATCTGAGGGATTGATTTCCGAAGGGGCAATAACTTGAGTATCCAGAGGCCTAGTTGTCTCCACGTGGGAGTCGGAGGCGGCCTGTGGCTCTGAGGTAGCGGGAGTCAGAGGCTGCGAAAGCGCCTCACTGAGCACCGGCGAACCAGCGACTGGCCTGCTGTATGCACGATGAACATCTGAGCAAACTGGATCCAAACAAAGCACAGGGAGGAGATGGAATTAGCAACAATGACCTGAGAACACTTCAGCAAGAACGTACAATGCCATTATATCCATTATTCACAAGGTCATATAAATACGGGGAGATTTCTCAAGATTGGAGACATGCGCTTCTTAAATCCGTCTTCAAGGGAAAGGGGAGTAGGACCAAAACCCAGAGTCATATAGACCCCTTAAGTCTACTTTCATGTTGTGTAAAAATAACGAAGAAGGAAATACTGGATAAATTACTGTCAAAACTGGATAGGTTGGGACTTGAAACAATATATCAGCATGCACATGTTGAAAACAGATTTATTACCACCTGTAACATGATGTTCTATAACATAACAGCTATGAATGAAAAATTGTGCTGTGATGTAATTTATATAGATTTAACTTCCGTATTTGACAGGGTCAAACAAAACACTGACCAATAAATTAGTACAACTAGGTACTGATGTACTCTTGACAAGATGGACAGCTGCATGGCTTACAAATAGGACATGGCAAGTATCATACAGCAACTGGACAGGTGAAATCCTTGGTTACAGTCAGGGAGTCCCACAAGGCTTTGTCCTAGGCCCTTACTTGTTTAGATTGTATCTTTCAGACCTAACTTTTTCATCTACGGTGCTCTACTGTCTATGTGTAGATTACCTGAAGTTGGGTAAACCGATTACATGTGTAACAGATAAGGCATGCCTGCAAAATAACTTGACTAGATTGACCATTTGGGCACAGGAGAATAATATGCTGACAAACATATCAAAAACTAAGCACGTGAGATTTGGGAGGCATAAATTGAAAGGTGAATATTTAATAAAACAAGCATTGACAAACTGTAGACTCATTTAAGGACTTGGGTAGATTCAGCTATGAGTTTTTCTAATCATATCAACCAATTGGTTAATGACAGTTATAGAACTATAGGTTGTATAAAAAGATTTACAGTGTAGGAAATCAAAAATGAAGTCATTGCTTGTTGTTACATTAGACCCAAACCTGAGCATGGAGTAACAATAAGGAAACCCTATAAGAAAAAAGCACGAGTAAAAGTACAGTTTTGTACCTACCATAAATGTAGATGTTCGAGTGCTAACACAGCTGCAGTCATAACAGATGGGTTTTTCTGCCATCAGGCGGGTCCTCGGTCGGCCGAATTCCAAAGTCTAGGTCCAGCGTCGGATGTCGTCGCTTCTTCCCTGACGTCAGTGCGACAGGGGTATAAAAGAACCAGCCGACGCCATTTTCTTCAGTTTTTCTTGCCCCAGATGTCAGGTGCCCCCAGAAGGAAGGCAATACATAAATTTATGTAATAATGCAATGCAGTATAATCAAAAAACAGTAGTTGCAAGCAAATACACCATAAAAGAATACCCCAATCAGGTTGTATGAGGAAGTGTTAGCCATTAGGCCTGTTCCAGAGGGGAAGGAGGGAGGGAAACCTGGACTGCAGCTGTATTAGCACTCGAACATCTACATTTATGGTAGGTACAAAACTGTACTATGTTCATCGTGCACACAGCTGCAGTCATAACAGATGGGTAGAATACCAAAGCTAAAAAAGGGGTGGTAGGCACTAGGTGGAACTAGGAGGAGTCAGGATGCCCTGCAAGACTGCAGTGGCAAAGCCTGCTCTAGATTTGGAGTATAATGGTAGGTGATAGTGCTTGGAGAAAGTATGTACAGAACTCCAAGTGGCAGCTTCCAAAATATCTTTGGTAGGAACCCCCCTGAGGAAAGCAGCAGAGGTAGCTGTGGCCCTTGTGGAGTGAGACCTGATGCCTACAGGTACAGTTTTACCATGAAAAGAGTAACAAAAGCGTATGCAGTGGGCTATCCATTTTGAGATGGTCTGTTTGGAAATAGGCTTCCCTTGAGCTCCTGTAGCATAGGACACAAAGAGTTGCTCTGATTTTCTGAAAGGCTTTGTTCTGTCCAAATAATAACGTAGCTGTCTGTGAATGTCCAAGGAATGTAGTAGTCTCTCCCCTTTGTTTTGAGGATTGGGGTAAAAGGTAGGTAAGTGGATAGCCTGATTCAAGGCTACCCTGGATACTACCTTTGGCATAAAGGAAGGATTGGTTCGTAAGGAAACTCTGTCCTGATGGAAAATGATGAAAGGCTGCACAGCCATGAGGGCTTGTAGTTCCGAAACCCTGCGAGCTGAGGTGATAGCCAGCAGGAAGGCTGTTTTCCAGGACAAATATTGCAGTTCTGTTGAGGCAGCTCGCTCAAAGGGAGGCAAAGTCATTTTTTCTAGAATGAAATTGAGGTCCCAAGCAGGTACTGGTTGTTTCCTTGGGGGTTTTATATTCTTAGCCCCTCTGAGGAACTGTCTTAAGAGGGGGTGAGAGAATAAAGGAGGATCAGTGTTGTATTCTGCAGAAATGGCGGAGGCATGGATTTTGATGGAGGAGAATGAAAGTCAACTGCTTAGCATCTCAGCTAAGTACTGTAATATTTGAGGTAAATTCAGTATTCCAGGGTTCTGGCCCTTTTTCTCATTCCAAGCACAAAACCATTTCCATTTTGCGGAGTAGGCTTTTCTAGTAGAAGGTCTTCTGGCCTCCAAAATGACATCCTGCACCTCCTTGGAGAGTAGGGTCTGTTGTGATTTTAAGGAATCTTCCATGCGGCTAGATTGAGTGTTTTCAGCTGACTGTGAAGAGTTTTGAAGTTGTGCTGAGTCAGTAGAAGAGGCATTAGAGGCAGGATCCATGGTGGGGAATGCGTCAGGCTCCTCAGTAGTGGGTACCAGTGTTGTCTTGGCCAGTCTGGAGCAATGAGAATCATCTTTGGTCTGTCTGCTCTAATTTTTAATAGAATTTTGGGCAGCAGAGGAAGAGGTGGAAAGGCATAAACTGTCATTGTTGTCCAATTGAAAGAGAGAGCGTCCACTTTCCAGGCCTGTGGATGAAAGGTCCTTGAGCAGAATTTTGCCAATTGGTGATTTCTGTGGGAGGCAAAGAGATCTATGTCTGGCCTTCCCCATGCTTGAATTATCTTTGAAAAAACTTGAGGATGCAACTTCCATTCGTGTGGATCTGTCACATTTCTGCTTAGGTTGTCTGCCAGCGTGTTTTCCTTGCCTGGCAGGAACTGTGCTTGAAGCTCGATTTGCAATTCCAGAGCCATGTTCCAAAGAGACATGGCTAGCCTGCATAGGGGGGTATGAATGGGTTCCGCCCTGTTTGTTTATGTACCACATTACTGTGGTGTTGTCTGTCCTTATCAATAGCTGGCCTGGATGCAGCAGGTCTTTGAAAGCTATAATAGCATTTATTACTGCTAGCATTTCCTTTTGATTGATGTGTAGGTGCTTTTCTTTTTGGGACCATTTGCCCTGAATGCACCGATCTGTCATGTGCGCCCCCCCCCAGGCGTAATCCGAGGCGTCTGTTGTGATGACTTGATTTGCTTGAGCTTTGCAGAATGGGAGACCTGTGTTTCTTTGGCATGCTTGAGCCCACCACAGAAATTCCTTTTGAAGACATGGAATCAGTGGTATTATTGTTTCCAAACTGTGGCTGTGTTGAGACCATAGGTTTTTTAGGTACCATTGAAGTTTCCTCATATGCAGCTTTGCACATGGGATTAGTAGGATGCAAGATGCCATGAATCCCAGAGCCTGCAGGATTTTCCTTGCAGTCAGCCTGGTGACAGTTGCCAGTTTTCTGAAGTATTGAGTTAGTTGCCCTTGTTTGTCTGGCGTGAGGTAGGCCATCTGGGTGTTTGTATCCAAGTTGGCACCTAGGAAAATTATTGTTTGAGAGGGTATTAGCCTTGATTTCTTTATGTTGACTGTGTATCCCAGAGAATTCAGCAACATTATTACATACGCCAGATGTTTCAGAAGTATGTGCTTGCTGTCCGCTTGGATCAGGCAGTCGTCCAAATATGGGTATATTTGTATCCCTTGAAGTCTGCAGTAGGCAATTACTGATGCCAGGCATTTCGTGAACACTCTGGGCGCAGTAGATAAGCCAAAGGGCAATGCAGAGAATTGATAATGTGTTGAACCTGCAAGAAATCTGAGGTATCTTCTGCAATCTTGTCTGATTGGGAAATGCATGCATGCCTCCTTGAGGTCCAATGTTACCAGCCAAGACTCCTTGCCCAGCATGGGAAGAAGCTGCTGTAATGTGAGCATCTTGAATTTTGGCACGAGTAAAAATGTGTTTAGGATGGATAGGTCCAAAATAGGTCTCCAATCTTTGCCCTTCCTTGGTACCAGGAATAGTCTGGAATAAAAACCTTGACCTTGTTCTTGTGCAGGTACCTCTTGAATAGCTTTCATGTCCATGAGATCTGAAATTTGTTTTTGTGCCTCTGCCCTTTGATTGTGTGGCAGGTTTGGCATGCCTCTCATTTTTGGAAGGGTGTGAAAGTGGAATCTGTAGTCTCTGTCTATAATGTCCAGGATCCATTTGTCTTTTGTGACAATATGCCAATTTTTCGAAAATAATGCCAGTTTTCCGCCTAAAGGTGCTGCCATTTGAGCCTTGCTTGGCATGCAAAGGGGAAAGTCATTGGTTCTGCTTTCTGAATGGCTGTGAATTATCCTCACCACCTCTTTGTGTAGGTGCTTGCCATTGTCTCCTCTAAACGATCCTTGAGATTGCCCTCTACCCCTCGGGCGCCTGTATCTACCTCTTTGGGGTCTGTCCGTGGCTGGAAAGGACCAATTTTTTAAAGGCCAATTTCTACTGAAACGTGGAGGTTGTACCTGTAGGAAATCTTTCACTGATTACATTGATTTTACCTTTTCCTCCATTTTCTTTAATACCTCCTCAGCTTTAACACCAAACAATACATCTTTTTGCAGAGGTGCATCCAGTAATTTAGCTTTAACATGATCTGGTAAGGTTTGCTCTTTGAGCCAAGCATGTCTACGTATGACTGATCCTGTAACAGCAGCTCTACATGAGGCCTCTAAAGCATCAAAACCACATTGCAAGGTATGTTTACCCACTTGTTCTGCACTATGTAACAAATCCTGCAACTCCTTCAAGTCTGGTTGTTCAGGTAGTGACATTTTGCTTTTCAACTGTGATAACAGAAACTGTTGGTACTTTAACATATGGAACTGACAGTTGAATGCCCTAATGGTTAAGGTGGCCGAGGTGTATACCTTCTTCCCCCACCTTTCTAAAGCTCTGGAATCTCTCTCTGAAGGTAATGGATTTTTAGAAGTGGAGGCCTTAATTCCCTTGGGACCCTGTGAAATAGTTTCTGGGTCAGCCGCATGGCTTTTGTATAGAAATTGGTGTGAATCAGGGACCCGGTAATACCCATCAGGCTTGACTAGAGCTGGAGGTAAAGAATCTGGGTTAAGGCAGGCCTCCGAATACACATCATTTAGTATGTCTAAGACAGGAGGTATAGCCAGAGGCCTGTGCTGAGGGAGCAAGAGGAAATCCCTAAGCCTTTTCTTGGAGTCTGAGTACTCTTGGCCTTCCCAGTGGAAGTGTTCCCTTAAGGTATGTAAGGTTTCCCCAAAAGAGTAATCCTCAGGGGGGGAGACAGAGGGAATGGACTCCTCTGCATCAGAGTCTTCAAAAGGGGAGTATGAATGGTTCCTGCTCTTCAGAATGTTCTGAAATAATGGAGGCCTGGTCCGAGGAAGGGGATTCTTCCTCCACTCTGGGCCTTTTGTCCTGGGGGGGGGGTTGAGAACCCCTGATAAGAGTAATCAAATCCTCAGCCATTTTGAGCATCTGCTTTTTAGGCATGGGGCCTTGAGAGGGGCCCTGTGGAGCTTGTCTTTTAGTATGCATGGCTGCTTTAGACTTAGTGAAAGCCTTGATGGAAAAAGAAGAGGAAGGCCTGAAGACACCTTGAGAGGTGGCAGGTCTGTCTAAACTCTGAGTTTCACCGCCAAGAGTGGCTTCGGTATCTGTAGTCGGGGTGTGGGCCGAAGAGCCTGCGACCTCGGGCACTGAAGACACCGCCAAAGAAGTGTCATCGGTAGTCAGGGGCTGCGTAGGCGCCTCACTGAGAACCAGACCACCTGTAGTCGGCTTTGGCGTGGTGTCGATAGAAGTCGTGGACCTCGTATGTCGGTCCTTATCTTTGCGTCTTTTACTTAAAACTGGAGTCGGAGTATCCGACGACATAATGTAATTAAACTTTTTGGCAAAATAGTGTTGGGCGAACTCCGCCCGATGCTTAATAGTGCGTCTGTTGAATGTAGCACAAAAACGACAGGCCGAGACGTCGTGGTCTGGGCCTACGCAAGGAATGCAGAGGGAATGAAAATCCTTATGCGGTATTTGCTTCCCACATGAAATGCAATTATTAACTTTGTCTGACATCGGTCTGAGGCAAGAAAAGTTTCCCCAACGGGGTACTTAGCTTTCAAGAAGACTTTGGTTGAAAAATATTCGTAATCTCAGGAACTGGCCGACCGGCACTTGCGAACTGCTTCTGCTTCGGGCACCGCGCGGCAAGAAAGACTGAAGAAAATGGCGTCGGCTGGTTCTTTTATACCCCTGTCGCACTGACGTCAGGGAAGAAGCGACGATATCCGACGCCGGACCTAGACTTTGGAATTTGGCCAACCGAGGACCCGCCTGACGGCAGAAAAACCCATCTGTTATGACTGCAGCTGTATGCACGATGAACATCTGGAAAGAGTACAGTAGAAATATACCAAGGGCATACATGGATGTGAAAATTTAAGTTATTATGAAAGACTAAAATATCTGAATTTGTACAGTGGCTCTTACAGATATCTAAGAGGAGATCTTATTCAAGTATATAGGGCATTTAGAGACAACTACTTCTGGGAATGTTTGGGTTAACAAAAAGTACTCGAGAATCATCAAACAACCTAAGTAGAAGATTCTATAGGAATGAGAAGTGTATTAAATGGCTCTCTGACACAGTAGCTGATGCATGAAACAGGATACCAAAGCACATTAAAAGCAAGTACTAGTTTAGATATTTTTAAGAACAGCCTGCACACATTATGGGAACAAGTGTTATGGTATATTGGCAAGCTAGAAGGGCTTTTAATGTCAGTGCTTGAAATATTTGTATGTATGTACTAGTAGATCACTGCTGGAGTAGACTAAACTGCATGCCACAAAATTTTGATTTGTTCTCAAAAAACACTATCCTTGAGGAAAATGTGGTAGGGTGTACACACCATAACAGCTCATTACTTGTACATTCTAGCAGAAGTCAGATAATTTAGCAAAACAGTTCTCAAGTAAAGAACTTCACATCAGCCTGATAAGCTGTTGAAATGGAAGAAGTGTTAGCTTTTCCATGCACAACATTAGCCACCTGCTTTTGGGTCTATATTAAAAGACCGAATTGGTGTTTCATCAAACAACTCTTGGTCGACACAACAGCAAACGGGCAAAACAGCGATTTCTTTCCCTGGGAAAGAAATCGCTTGGCCATCCCCATGTGTTTGCCCCTTTCCTCACTGCAGTGCGATCTCGGAGTTGGTACATTTAGTTAGGTGGCCCCCCACGTTATGTTTGAAAGTGTGTGTGTGCACGCGTGCGTGTGCTAGCGATTTCTTTCCAAGGGAAAGAAATCTCTGTTTTGAGCATTCACACTTTAGTGCGTTCGCTCTTTATGTGTTGACCAGGAGGTGTTCGATTAAACACCTCTTCGGTCTTTTAATATAGACCCCTGCTTTTTAGTAACCCTTATGCAGGCAGTCAACTGAAGCGGTTTCAGGCTGGGGTGCATCAAATATCTCCTGTCTGCGGGGAAGCCTATGGTAAATGTTCTTTACTATTTTCAAAAGAAAGGAGAACCACTGTTGCCTGGGCGAAAAAAAAGTCACCACCAATATCTCTGGAGAACCCTTCTGGATTCCTGATATCAGAGGAGAGGGTGGAAAACTTACAGGAACATTCCTGTCCAAGGGACATCTGTCTTTCAGACCTGCTTGCAAGGAATTTTTTTAACTGTCTGTTTTGAAAGGTGGCAAACAGATCTAACTGAGGTGTCCCCCACAGATGGTTTCAATTCCTGGAAGACCCCAAGTTGCAGTTTCCATTCGTGAAGGTCTGTCCTGGTCCTGCTCAGCTTGTCTGCTATAATGTTTTACTCTGACAATGTATGAAGCCTAAGCAGTCAAACTGAGATGCTGCCTCCTAAGCAATAATGGCAAGTCTGCAACGGAGGTACGATCTTGCACCCCTCACACACAAATTTGTTTACAAACCACACTGCAAGTAATCACAGACAGCACCACAGTAAAGGTTGTAAAGACCCAAGATAACCTAAAGCTTTTAATGCAGCGATTACTATCATAATCTCTTTGAAAATTAGCTGCTTTTGCTTGCCATGCTTGTTCCAGAGACATTCCACTTTCAAACCTTTATCTATAGCTCCCAAAGCAAAGTCTGAGGAATCTGTTGTGACCGACTGAGGAGGAAGGAGAGGGGGAGACACAGACTGAAGGATAGCTGATCCTTCCACCACAATAACTTCCTTCTTACAAACCCCAGCACTGAAACTGGAAAAGATAAAAGGTGTTGGTGCTGAGAACAGACTAACCTGATGTACCACTGAATTTTTCTCATATGAAGTCTGGCTAATGATAATCAGAAGCCATTAAACCCAGAATCCTGAAACATTCCCTTGCAGATGTCACAGACAATATGGAAAAGCTCAGGAAGCCTTGTCCAGTTCTACTTTGTCCAAAGAAAGAAAAGCCTTTCCTAGGGCGGTATCAAAAGGATACCCCCCAAAAAAGCTATTCTGTAAGAGGGAATTAGGGCGGACTTCTATAAGTTCACCTAAAACCCTCGACTAACAAGAAGCTTTTTGACACATCAGAAAATGTAGCTTGAATGGGCAAGTAGTTACTCTGACTTTTTGGACTGTCTGACTCTGGGAGGTTCCCCTTTTCCTCCTTTGCCCTCCTTTTTGCATGAACTTTGCAGAGACTGCTCAGTTTGCTTCTTGAAAAAAGGATCCAGAAGTAGAAAGTTTTTACTGAACTTAAAAAAAACTGGTTGAAAGATTTCCCTTTGAATTAGTTTCCCTCTTTCCTTGAATCCTTTTAAGTACCTCTGCAGCCAAAGAGCCAAACAGAACAGTTTTCTCAAGGGACAAATTTAAAATATCAGCTTTAACATCTTCTGGTTGAGAACATAATCAAACAGGTCTTCTCATAACTGAATCAGTAGCATCAGCAAAATCATAACAGCACTTTATGGAATGTCTGGTTACTTGAGAAGCAGACAAGTAATGAATTCAATGAAGTTTTATACTCTGAAGGAGGAAGGTGAATATTTAGCTTTGTCATGTTCTGAAAAGAAACTAGTAAAAAGTTTCACCATGATCCTTGAATTTCTTAATTCTGAGCCTGACAGTTCAGAATTCTGAAAGTTATTTATTTTAAAAAACACCTGAACTCTCTGCAAATTGGTGTGTGATGATGTGTGTTAAGAGACCACAACTGTTATGTCAAACACTCCCCCATGAATAATCTATCAGACGTTTTTATGAGAAGGTTGACTGTCAAGTACACTGCAAGCTGTTAAAATATCCTGTAAAGCTGGTAAAATAGGAAGAACAGCTGCAGGATGAAGAATAGGTTCATAGGTTGGTACTAGGCTATCGGCCCTAAGGCCTATGCAAGCCTAGCCATAACAATTCCCTGGAATTTTTTTCCCACAATATTTACTTCTCTGGGCCCCTGTCTAGCAGGGTGACTGACATGATCCCCGGGGTGAATTTCCTATCTCCCATCCAATCGTCAAGGTTTCTTTTGAAGAGGGCCAATGAGGTGCTCTGCTTGACATGTACGGGCAGTCTATTCCAGAGTATGGGGGAGTCTCTGGGTCAGGAACCTATCCCTCCCAGCATGTTTTGTTCAATGTGATGATAAGGTTTAGATCCCTGGAGCGTGTGGCTCTGAGGGATTGGGATTTCTTTAAGTGGAGCATGTCCAACAGCTCAGGGTTTGACATGGCCTTGTATGTTAAGCAGAGATCGCCTCTGAGTAGACGATATGCCACAGAGTATAGCTGGAGTTTTTTTTAGATGGTCAGCATATGGCATCTGCTTTAGGCCTGTGATTCTTTTAGTGAGGTATTTCTGTGGCCTTTCCAGTTGTTGCAGATGTCTTGTGAGGTACATACCAAATGGGGCATTATACACTCTATAATGGGTCTAATGAGGGAGGAGTACAGTGGGACAATGACCTCCTTTTTCCTGGATGAAAAGCCCTTAGTGATGAGGTGTGCCACGTAGAAGGATTTCCTGACTGTTGTGGCGATGTGGTTATCGAAAGTGAGACCACTGTCCACTTGTGTCCCTAAGTCTCTCATCACACTTTCGATGTTTAGTGTCCTGCCACCTATGTGGTAGTTCATGGGTACATGTTTTTTTCCAAAGGGGATGACTATACATTTCTTGGCATTAAGCTTGAGCCCATGGCTCTGGCACCAGGCATCTGTTTCTGTAAGGCCCTTTTGCAGAATATCCACATCATTTGGGGATTCAATAATGGCTCCCAGTTTGCAGTCATCTGCAAACTTTGTTAGCCAGAGTCCCTTAATGTTGGCCTGCACTTTAGAGAAGTAGATGCCAAACAAGAGTGGTCCCAGGACTGAACCCTGAGGTACTCCACTTCTCACTTGTCTGGAGCTGGATTTGGAATTGGCTACTTTTACAGTCTGGGTTCTGTCAGTAAGCCAGTTGGCAACCCATCAAGTGACGTAGGGATTTATGCCCAGCTTAGTAAGTTTATCTATGATTCCAGAGTGGGGGATGGTGTCTAAGGCCTTGGCGAGGTCCAGATTGGCTGTGTGGACCTCCTTACCCTCGTCCACAGCTCTGGAGACTAATTCGAAGAAGTGAATCAGATTCAGGAGACAAGATCGGCCCTTCACAAACCCAAACTGGGTGGGGTCCAGTGTCTGGAGGTTGCCAATGTCTTTGTTTATAAGTTCCATGATAATGCGTTCCATGCCCTTGCAGATCAGGCTTGTCAGACTGATGGGACGGTAGTTCCCGGGATCCAAGGTGGATCCTCCCTTGTGGAGCGGGATAACTGTAGCTGTGCGCCACTCAGTGGGCACGAAGCCTGAGGTGAGGCTATGGTTAAACATGTCACTTAGGTGGGGTGCCAGTTCATGTAGTACACAGCCTGGGATGTCATCTGGTCCCATGGATGCTATATTCTTAGCTTTGGAGAGTGCTGTTTCTACCTGTGTGGCTGTTATCGGAATTTGGCAATCTTTTGGTATTGAGATGGGCCCTTTAGGGAGTGAGAGGGGAGTGAATTTGGCACTAAATCGATCTGCCAGGATATAGGCAATATCCTTGGGATCAGTATATTTAATGCCATTCTGTTGTAGTTCAGAGCAGATCTGAGCATTGCCATTTAGATTCTTGACATAACTATAGAATGCCTTGTGGTTGTCTTTGGAATCTTTGGCAATTTTATTTTCGTAACTAGCTTTTGAGGATTTTATGAGGGGATCTCGGCTTCTTACTGAGGCTGGTGAGGGAGTTTTTTGCATCCTGGGATTTTCCTCTTTTCTGCAACAGTTTCTTCCTTCTGTTGTATAGTTTGTTTATAGCAGGGGACCACCAGATTGGCTTCCTCCTTTTGGAGAAGAGCATCTTGGTTCTATTTGGGATGGCACGATTCACGCACGAGTGGATGTGCTCATACAGTGCCTTAGTGTAAGATTCTGCAGTCGAACTTCCAGATCCTGTCTGCGTGGGTGTTGTGAAGTTTGTCACTTCTGACTTCAGTAGCATGAAGTTGGCTTTGGAGAAGTTTTTTAAGGAGGTTGCCTTACTGGGGGGTAGGGGTGGTATGTGGATGTCAAGGGTGATTTGCTTATGGTCAGACCTGACCAATAAGGGGGTGACCACTGGTGTGGAGCATCTATCTCCCATGTTGGTAATGACCAGGTCTAGGATACTGGAGCCCCTGGTGGGATAATGGATTAGTTGATCCAGGGTGTTGGAATTTATGAATTCCAAGAACCGTTGGGAAAAGGAGTTGGTACCAGAGTAGTTTTCCCAATTAATGGCAGGGTAGTTGAAATCACCTAGTATTAGGGTGTTTGGTTGTATCTCAATATTTTCCAGTATGTTTAGGAAGGTGCAGTGAGAATCTTGGGGTATGGTGGGGGATCTGTAGCAAGCTACAATTTGGACTGCAGTCTTACCTAGTGTTAGTTGCACCTGGAGAATTTCAGATGCATTGTATGTTGGGCAACTAGCCTGGAGGTGTGAATATCCTTGGTGAATATGGACACTCTTCCACCTTTAGTGTTTCGGTCTTGGTTTTGTGGCCGAAAAGTGTGGTAAGAATTGTAGCCTGGTATTGCAGGGGTGCTCTCTGGAGCCTTGAACCAGGTCTCAGTCACTGCACAGATATCGATGTTCTCCATTTTTAGGAGTGCCTCGAGAGAATGCATTTTGAGGTTTAGACTTCTAGCATTGAGTAGCATTACCTTCAGATTTTGCATGCTTGTATCTGTTACAGTGGTGGTTTTATCCTTTGAACCTTTCCTAAAAAAGGCACTATAGGGGTGGCAAGAGCTTTAGCCAGTAACCTGAATCCCAGGGGTGACAGGTGCAGACCATCTCTGGCAAAAAATTCCAGTTGTAACAAATCACAGTACTTTTGCTGGGAGATGGGGATTTCTTTCTATTCTCACTGAAACATATTTCACTTTAACTACAAGTTTAGGGATTTCATTCTGTTCTTACTTATGGAGGGAAACCTGAAGAAAAATATTCCTCAAAATCAGAATCTTCTGCCTTAGGCAAATTCACTCATGAAACACACTTCCCCTTCCAGTCCATGCGCTTCTGAATGTGGATCAGTGTCAGAAAGATTGGGAATGTTTTTGTCTTTTTGTAGTTAGCAAAGCAGCAGGATTTAAAACATTAAAGGTAGAAAGTAACACTTTAGCAAAACTCAGCAAGTCTTCACTGTCCACAGTGAGAGAAACAGGAGAAGTCACATTCTTAACGTTGTATTTTTTTTTGTTTGGAGAACCCCAAGAAAAAAAGACAGACTCATGGCAATGGCCCTAGCCTATGAATCAGGCTGTTTAACCCAGCTATGCAGTAAGACTTCACTCGCTTCTTCCTCAGAGACCCAGAAGAATGGCTCTCATTTGCTCAACGTGGACAACCCAAAAGCCAGAGGGCACGCCTGCCTCAAAAGTCCTTAATGGCTTACTGAGAAGCTACATAAAAAGGGCCTAGAGACAAAGATGAGCAGTCCAAGGAACCAGGTCTGCCCACAACAGAGTACACCATCAGTGTCTGAGGCTGTGAAGAATTTGGCCAGACACACCGACGTCTGAGAAATTTTCTTAACTTGTAGACTGAGGAAGGAAGAACAGATGAAACCCATAATTGCTCCATGGCTAGCCAGGAACAGAGCCTAAAATGTGGGTAGCTGAACCTGGGTGAGTCAAGAAACCTCCTGAAAGAAAATGTTTTGATGTAAAATTTTCAGTGACGGTTCCCAAAACCACAATATCCTGCTCTAACAACACTTAGTTTACACAAATATGCGGTCCGAATGGACAGATGTCAGCAAGCAAAGTAGAGTACTATTGCTGAAATTGAATTCATCTTCAAGTCTTGGGGAGTACCTTCACGAGGTGGACCCTGTTTTTCACAAAATCTCACAAAGATGACACTGATATACAGAATGTATTTATATATAAGCACACATCATGGACAGAAATAGGTCAAAAATTAAAAAAAGACAGCTGGGTACAAAAGACCCAGGATAAAAAAAAGTGCCCAATTCTTGTAGACGCACTGGTGCCAGGACTGGAAAAAATGGCAGTGTAGAATCCTCAAAATATAGAAACATTCTTACAATGGGGCCAGGCCCGGGGGGTGGATGGCTCCCCTGTTGTAGGACGAAGTAGCAGTCCACAAAAACTGAAAGCCAAAGAAGAGCCATAAAGACTATATAGTGGACTATTGAAGATAAGAAAGAAAGAAATTATGTGCTGTTACAAAGCCCAGAATTTCCAGACACAAAATATACAAAGAATGAGAGAAATTACAGGAAAGAAAAATACTAACACAAGAAAAAAATGTCAGAAGCCTCAAATAAAATTTTGTGTTCAATACAACATATTTGTGAAAAACAGTATACAGACCAAGAAACTCTGATCTGTTTGGAAAAAGAAGCATCTGAGGAAGTGTGAAAATATAAACAACAAAATCTAGAGATTTCAGAAAACTATAAAAGAAATATGGACATGAGGAAGAGAGAGAGATTTGACATGGTACAATATTTATGCAAAGGTGAAAGCCAAATGAATCAATATAAAGAAGGAAGCCCCAAAGAGATTTGAAGAAAAATAATGTCATAAAGAGGAAATATAGAAAAGAAGATTAGTAAAATAGAAGTTAAAAAATAGAATTTGAAATTATGGAGTGCCTGTGAAGCGAAGGACTTGGTGTAGAAGATCTAACACAGGTTACATCACAACATGATGGAACGAGTCCCCAAAGTAAGGAGAAATATGAAGATCGGGAGACATCTGAAGAAATATAGACATGGGAAAGAAAAAGATTTAACATGGTGTAATATTTATGGCAAAGAAGAAAGCAAAACTAATCAATACAAAAAGAGCAGCACCAAAGATATTGAAGAGAAACACAGGCAAAGGAATCTGGACATGGAAATATTTACAATACAAAAATAAGAACACAAAGAGGAAAAGCAGAAAAGGAGATTAGTAATGGAGAAGTTAAAGAAATAGAAAAAAGAAGTTATGTTCTTACCATAACATTCCATGTGAATTGTTCATCTCGCCTTTGTTCTTACGCACGGGTTCAGAGCCGACCCTCGGCTCCGAGTCGGCCACATCGCAAGCTCTGCATCTAAGAGAAGCTCGAGACACAGTCCCTATCCCATGAGCCCCCGCTGCTATCCCTCAGATCTAGTTTGCTACGAAACCAGACTTCAAGAATATAAGTGAACCTCTTGCCTATGCTTCCATTCACACGAGATCGTAACACTCAAATTATATATAGACAGGCATACAGTAATGAGCACACCTAAAAAGAAGCAGGTAGTGCCAGGTAACCCCAAGAAGGTAACCAGACACCAGTCATACTCGTTTTTCCAGGACGAGGAGGGGGACGGAGGGAGGGAATGTAAGAACAAAGGCGAGATGAACAATTCACATGGAACGTTATGGTAAGAACATAACTTCTTTATGTGAAATTGTTCGATCTCGCCGTTTGTTCTTACGCACGGGTAGCGTCCCTAGTACCGCCCCCTGGGTGGCTCACGGATGAACATTCCTGAGAACCGTGGAACCAAAGGAAGCCCTGTCTCTGGAGGTCCTGTCCATTTTGTAGTGAGTAATAAACGTATGAGGCTTGGCCCAAGTAGCCACCGCACATATGGTATCCAAAGGCAAATGATTGGCATGGGCCACAGAAGTGGAAACAGCCCTGGTAGAATGAGCTTTAGGTTTGAACGGAAGAAACTGCTTGGGGGATGAATAGACGAAATTTATACAATCTGACAGACACTTGGATAACGTGCATTTTGTTACTGCCAGTCCTTTCTTATTGTCCACATAGGAAACAAAAAGCTGATCTGATTTCCTACATTCCTTGGTTCTGTCCAGATAAAATCGCAGCTGTCTGTGGACGTCCAATTTGTGCAACATGTATTCCAATTTATTAGAATGGTTCCTGAAAAAAGTGGGAAGCTCAAAGGACTGATTAATATGAAACACTGAACATACTTTCGGCAGAAAGGATGGGTTAGTACGCAAGGTGACCCTGTCTGGGTGAAAAACTATATACGGGGGTCTAATCGATAATGCCTGTAGCTCCGAGATTCTGAGAGCTGAAGTGATTGCCACCAGGAACAGGGTTTTCCACGATAGATACTGAAGTGGACACATTGAAGCTGGCTCGAAGGGTTCCAACATGAGTTGACAGAGCATCAAATTCAAGCTCCAGGGAAATACCGGGTTTCGTATGGGTGGCCTGAGATGAAAGGTACCCTTCATAAATGCTCTACAAAGTCTGTGGGACATAACTGTAGCTCCTCCTTCACCCACATGAAAATTAGATATGGCAGCTAGTTGAACTCTTATCGTGGACGTCGAGGCCCCTTGATGAAAGAGTGTGGAGAGAAATTCTAAAATTTTATGAATAGGGGCCAACAAAGGGTCTATACCTTGTCTGGAGGCCCAACACGCAAAACGTTTCCACTTGCTCCTATACAGTTTTCTTGTGGAAGCTTTGTGGGAAGAAACTAAAATGTGTTGCACTGCTGAGGATAGAAGGTCCGACCTGGCTAAGTTGGGAAGTGGAGCAGCCAAGCTGTCAGTTTTAGAGACTGAAGAGATGGGTGAGGAACTCCTGACGAGTGGGTCAGCAGGTCTGGCACTGGGTCCAGAGTCCAAGGTTCCTCCATCTGGTGAGCTTGAAGAAAGGGAAACCAGATCTGTCGAGGCCAAAATGGTGCTATCAAGATGATGGTCCTTCCCAGACCTTTGGCTTTCTGTAGAAATTTGGGAATCAATGGAACAGGAGGAAAAGGCATATAGGAGACCCAGGCGCCAATCGTGTACCAGTGCGTCTCTGGGGGCACCCCCCGGAGGGGGAAGCAGGGCGAAGTAGCTTCTGCATTTGGCTTTCAATGGGGAAGCAAAGAGATCACAGCAAGGCTGGCCCCATCTGCGGAAGATCTTCTCTGGAACTTGATTCTTGAGGGACCACTCGTGAGGCAACAGGATGGCTCTGCTCAACCTGTCCGCTATGACGTTGGATGTTCCCGGGATGTGCGTTGCTATTAGAAAGCGTCTGGTGGACACAGCCCATTGCCAGATTCTCAGGGCCTCTCTGCATAAGGGGTAAGACCTGGTTCCTCCCTGTTTGTTTATGTACCAGACTACTGACATATTGTCCGTCTGAATTGCCACTGTTCCCAGAGGTAAGGAGTCGTGAAAGTGTTGCAACGCCAGGAACACTGCTCTCAGCTCCAGGACATTGATGTGCAGATTGTACTCTATTTTTGACCACTCTCCTTGGACTGTTCTCCCCTGAAAAAGTCCCCCCCACCCTATCAGGGAAGCGTCCATGGTTACTTTGGCTACGGGGGCACGGAGTACAAACGGACGTCCTATCGTCAGTTCCTGACTGTTTATCCACCAACGGAGGTCCCGCTTGCAAGTTTCCGTGATCAAGACTGTGTGTGACAACGGTAACCGTTGGAACGATCACTGAGCAAAGAGGAGCCACTGGAGGATTCTCATGTGCATTCTCCCTAGGGGAACTGAAATAAGGGTAGCTGCCATCATGCCTAATACTTTCAAGACCTGTAATGCGGGAACTTTTTAGTTTTGAAGAATAGAGACCTGATCCCTCAGGACTGACACTCTTGCCTGATGAAGTCTTACCATTGCTACGGAGGTATCTAACTCCGCCCCTATGAATAAGATATGCTGTGAGGGCGACAAGGTAGATTTTTCGAAGTTCACTGTTATTCCTAAGCTGGAACAGAGATTGATTGCGTAGTCCCTGGCTTGTACTAGGTGATGCTTGGTGGTGGCGGTAAGGAGCCAGTTGTCCAGATATGGAAACACCCGGAATCCTCTTCATCTCAGGTGAGACGCCACTACCGCCATGCACTTGGTGAACACCCTGGGAGCTGAGGTGAGGCCAAAGAGCAGAGCTCGAAAGTGAAAATGACTGGCTCCCAGCCGGAAGCGCAGATGATCTCTGGAAGGCCTGGCCATTTTTATGTGGTAGTACGCATCCTTGAGATCTATAGCGCACATCCAATCATTCATTTGAAGAAACGGAAGAATCAATTGTAGCGTGACCATCCGGAATTTTTCCTTCTTCACGAAGGTGTAGAGTCTGCTGAGATCCAGTATTGGCCTCCAGTCCCCGGTTTTCTTTGGAACTAAAAAGAACCTTGAGTAATTTCCGGATCCTATTTGGTCCGCCGGGACTGGCTGGATGACTCTTTTTTCTAACAGCCTTTGTATTTCTATGGCTGCCTGATCCCGCAGAGCGGATGTAACATCTGGGAATCTTTTTTGGGTGGGTGGTTTGTTCAGAAAGGGAATACTGTATCCTCTGGTTATTATGCTTTTTACCCAGGAATCTGATGTGAGAATTAGCCAAGCCTCCGGGTATAAAGCCAAGCGACCCCCGACTGCCACTAGAGCAGGACAGCCGGACCTCCATTCAGGAGTGCTGAAAGGGCTTCCCAGGGACGGTATCCCTGTTGCCCTGGTTTTACGGACCCCCCCTCTGCCTGGGCGGCGTCTTCCATTTCTTCCCCCTCCTCTGCCTCTGGAGGGGGTATCACTAGGTGCAGACTGGAAAGCTCCCTGAGTCTTCCGGAACCACATTTTTCCTCCTCTTTGCCCTTTGGGGTACAGTCTAGAGGGGGTGGAGAAATGGACCCCTACAGCAGACAGGGTCTTTCTTTCTTGCTCGCACCTAGTGAGTGTCTCCTTCACTTTGGGCCCAAACAAGGAGGCGCCATCAAAGAGGGCATTAGCAAAGGAAGACTTGAAGGCTTCCGCAAAGGAGCACAGGCGCATCCAGGATGGTCTCCACAGAGCAATCGCTGAGGCTGCTGCCCTACTCGAACCCTCGGCCGCATATGAAATGAGCCTCATGGATGAGTTAACTATCGAAGTAAGGGTGTTGAGCTGTGCTGTCAACTTGTCTCAGACAGCAGCATCTGTGTTACCCTGGAGAGCATCTCCCAACTCCTTAATGAGATCTCTCTGAAGGTGCGTAAAATGCGTAAGGTAGTTCAGCGATCGCATGGCAAAAGTCGCTGAGCTAAAAACGCGCTTCCCATACCTGTCCATAGTCCTAGAATCCTTGTTAGGAGGATGGACAGAGGAAGATGCTTTGGACATTTCCTTTTTGGTAGCTGCCGCCCTACCATGGCATCGACTGGGACTCCCTTGGTAAGGTAAGCTTTATCTTGGGGGGCAGTAATATATTTGTTTGGTCTCCGAGGGACTGGTTCCACGGTATCAGGAGCCTCCCACGCCCGTCGAGCTATTAAATCCATTAACTCGAAGGGCGGAGTCACCCAGGAAGTGGAAGGCTGAGCCCCAAAGGCCTTCAGCAACACCAACTCGTCCTCAGTGGGGGCAAGTGTCTGCCAGCCACCCCTCTGTTTTAGAATTTCTAGGATGTCCGCAAACGAGACATCCTCGGGGGAGGACCATGGGGACCCCTTTGACTCATCCAGGTTGGTGTCCAATGTCAAAGATTCCTGTGGGGAATCAATGTGCCTCCTCTTGCACAATTTCTTCCTCGGGACTTCATCAGAGGTGGCATCTGGTGAAGCTTCCGAGGAACAGGGGACACCTGCTGGGGCTGGCTGAGGCACTGGGTCTCTACGCTTGGTGGGGATCGAAGGTGCAGAAACAGAACTCGGTCCCTTCGGGGGAGGAGAAGAGGTATCTGATGATGTGAGGGTCTGACCAGACAAAACCTTCCTCATGGCGTTGAAGGCACCGGAGCCCCGGGTCGAGGACTCCACCGGATCCAAAGAACACGGTAGCTTCCCGGGCACCGGGACCACAGGCTCCGACCCAAAAGATGGAGCCGAACTAATCTGCGCCGAGGCCCCGAGGGGGAGAGTCGGTACCGAAAGCTCAGTTTGGCTCTCCACCCGGAACCCAGGAGAGAACGTCGGCTCCGAGACCCCTCGGCGGGCTCTGAGGGTGTTGAGGTTAGTGGTGCAGAGGATAGCTTCGGCTCCGGGAGATCCACAATTATCAGCTCTTCGACTGCTGGCTCCGATGACTCCATGGGTCTCGAAGGAGGATCTACAGATGTGACGGGGAGGGCTTCAAGTTTCGAAACCAACTGGGAAGAAACCGCAATAAGTTTGGACAGAGCAGTGTTCTCCATAAGCTTCTGCACCACTAGATCCACATTGGTGTCCGACATCGCCCTGGAAGAATGGGTCGAAGGGGCTGAAGAGGTCACCAAGCGAAGGATTGAAGACGGAAGTACCTCTGACACTGGCTCCAAGACCTGGGCCTTGAATCGAGACAACCGTTCGATGCTCGGTTCCAAGGTCTGTGGAGCCAGTGATCGAATCTTAGCAGAGGTACTCGGAGCCGAAGACTTTGATGCCTGGTCCACCTTATCGAAGGACACTTGAAATTCGGGCTTTAAAAGGCCCCTCTCGATGAGCTTCCTGCGCCTCTACATCATGACCCTTCCACTAAAGGAGTGACAGATGGAACAATCCTCCTGAAGATGGAGAGGGCCAAAACAGTAGACGCAGGAGGTATGATTGTCCGTAATGGACATTTTTTGACCACATTGACAGTGCTTAAACCCTGATTTGGCTTTCTCTGACATGTTTAAAGCTAAGCACTAAGAAAGTATAAATGTATCTATTATAGAAAAAACACACTAAACTGTAGGAGTAAATACAGAGAGTAGCAAAGATATATAAATCTGAGAAAAAATTCTGCTAGAGCCCTGACAGAAATAAAGGTCCTAAATTATCAGGAAGATATATATATATATATATATATATGTATATATATATATATATATCTATAAAACAAACACACACACTATCTAATCTCTACTAAACTTTTACAACTAACTATTAAGCAATATTAATGATTTTAGAAATAATAAAAGTTTTACTGGCCCGAGCTTTCTCTCGACGCGACCTGTTGCAGTGGCAAACTAGATCTGAGGGATAGCAGCGGGATTCATGGGATAGGGACTGTGCCTTGAGCTTCTCTTAGATGCAGAGCTTGAGATGTGGCCGACTCGGAGCCGAGGGTCGGCTCCGAACCAGTGTGTAAGAACAAACGGCGAAATCGAACAATTTCACATAAAGAAGTTATGTCTTACCATATAACATTCCATCTGAGTTGTTGATTTTCTTCCAGTCATCACTGATGGGTTCGGTTCCGAGCCCTCGAAACAGAGTCTGCCTTATACCAAGCTTGCTTGCACCAAAAACTCTCGAGCTAAGCTGTTATCCACAATGCCCTTTACTCAGTTACCTCAGATCAAGTTTGCATGCAACATATAGAAGAAGAAATAAGTCAGAGGCCATCCCTGCGCAGAAACCCTAAGACACCACAAAGACCCAGAAGATCCGCCAGGAACCTTTGGAGGGGGTCAGTGGGAGGGTGTGATAACTGGAAGATCAACAACTCAGATGGAACATTATGGTAAGACATAACTTTTTTATCTGAAGTTGTTAACCTTCTTCCTATTCATCACTGATGGGACAGAGTCCCCAGCAACTTGGAAAACCTGGGTGGCCCTTATGGAAGAACATTCCTGATAACCATTGAACCAAAGGCTGCTCTTCCCCTGGAGATCAGATCAAATTTGTAATGCTTGATAAAGGTGTGGGGCTTAGCCCAAATGGCAGCTGCACAAATGTCATTCATGGAGGCCCTAGAGTGGAAGGCAACAGACGCTGCAATAGCCCTAGTTGAGTGAGCTTTGATTTGGCCAGGCTTAGATCCCTCTAAGTGAATATGTGAAGGCAATGCAATCCCTGAGCCATTTAGACAAAATAACTTTTGATACTGTGCCTCGCATTCTAGGACCTTCAAAGAAGATGAAAAGCTGGTCCGACTTGCGAAAGGATTTAGTTCTGTCCAGATAGAAACGTAATTGTCTATGAACATCCAAGGAATGTAGGCAGTATTCTCCCTTATTAGAGTAATATGGGAAGAACACAGGGAGCTCAATGGACTGGTTAATCGAAAAGTCATAAACCACTTTGGGGAGAAAGGATGGGTAAGTACGAAGTGACACTCTGTCCTTATGAAAGATCAGGTAAGGGCTCTTGATACATAATGCTTGTAATTCAGAAATTCATCTGGCTGAGGTTATAGCCACCAGAAATAAGGATTTCCATGACAGTAATTTTAGATCACATGTCGCAGCAGGCTCAAAAGGGGGAAGAGAAAGAGATTGTAGAACCCAGGACAGATTCCATGCCTCCACTGGCTGCCTGTTGGGAGGCCTACTGTGGAAAATAACTGAGGAAAGTCTTGCAAAGGCGAGAGGAAATAAGTGGGATTCCATCTGACCTGTTCTAGAAGTTGGAAACAGCTGCTAGATGGACTCGAATGGTGGAAGCTGAGGCCCCACTGTCGAACAGTTCAGCCAGATAATGAAGAATAGTGGCTAAGGGGGTGGAGAACAGGTCTAGCTTTGGATTAAGTGACCAAATAGAGAATCTTTTCCATTTGTCCCTGTAAAGTTTCCTGGTGGATGGTTTATGAGAGACCAAGATAACATCACGTACAGGTGAAGAGAGGGTTTCCTGCCTGGCAACTAACGGAAGTGGAGAAACCAAGCTGTCAGTTTGAGAGTGGACAGATTTGGGGGAGTCAGCCCTTGTGGGTGAGATATGAGGTCCTGACAAGTGTCTAGGATCCATGGGGGTTGTAACAGATGAGGTCGAAGAAAGGGAAACCACACTTCATGAGGCCAGAGTGGGGCAATGAGGATCACTTTGCTTCTCAAACGAATAGCTTTCCTTAGAACAAGGGGGATCAGAGAAATCGGAGGATAAGCATAAAGGAGACCCTTGGGCCAATCGTGAATCAAAGCATCTCTCGGTGACTCCCTGAGAGAAGGAAAAAGGGCAAGGTAGCTGCTGCATTTTGTGTTTGAGGGGGAGGCAAAAAGGTTGCAGCATGGCTGGATCCAACGGATGAAAATTTCCACCGCCACACTCTGGTTGAGAGACCACTTGTGAGGATGGAGAATGCATCTACCTCAGCCTGCCCGCAATCACGTTGGAACTCCCCGGGATACGCATTGTGATCAGAAAGTGGTTGGAAGCTATCACCCACTGCCAGATTCTCATGGCTTCGCGACATAGGGGGTAGAATTTGGTCTCTCCCTGCTTGTTTATGTACCAGACGACGGACATGTTGTCTGACTGGATAGCAATCGTTCCAGACAGAAGGAGCAGATGAAAAGCTTACAACGTCAATAGCACTGCTCTTAACTCCAGGACATTGATATGCAAGTTGACCTCTACATCAGACCACGTGCCTTGGACTGACTTTCCCTGGAAGTGCCCCCCCTCACCCCATCAGGGAAGCATCCGTGGTCACCGTGGCACTGGGCTGGGGAGACTGGAAGGGGCAACACCACAGATTTTCATCTGTATTCATCCACCAGAGATCTAGTTTGCAAGTGTTACTGATGAGAATCTGAGCGCTCAGTGGGGTGAAGACTGGGTATCCACTGGGCCTGAAGGAGCCATTGCAGTAATCTCATGTGTAGTCTGGCTAAGGGAATAGGGATGGCTGCAGCCATAGACCCAAGGCTTGGAGAACTTCCCTTGCAGACACCTTTCTTCGACAGAGCATCACTTGAACCTGTGCCCTTAATCTCTGAAGCCTGTGACGAGGAAGTGAGATCAGGCTTGACTGGGTGTTGAATACTGCCACTGTGAATTCCAATTGTTGTGAGGGTTGAAGGTTGGATTTCTCCCAATGTAGGGTGATACCCAGTGACTCCGCTAAAACCAGGGTGTAGTGGAGGGCCCTTTCCAGTAGACGCTTGGTGGGGGCAGAGAGGAACCAATCATCCAGGTACGGAAACACCAGGAATCCCTGAAGTCTCAGATGAGCTGTTACCACTGCAAGGCATTTCGTGAACTCTCTGGGGGCCATTGAGAGACCTAAAGGCAGGGCTCTGAATTGGTAGTGATTGGCTCCTAATCGGAAGCGAAGGAGGCTCCTGCAGCGCTTGTCCATCTTGATATGATAATATGCATCCCAGAGATCTAATGAGCACATCCACACACCCTCCCGCAGAAAGGGAAGGATGGTTTGATTCATGACCATACGGAACTTGGCCTGAACTACCGATTTGTTTAGTTGGCTGAGATCCAGAATGGGCCTCCAGTCCCCTGTTTTCTTTGGCACCAAAAAGAATCTTGAGTAGAACCCTGATCTACACTGATCTGGGGTAACCTGTTGGATGGCTCGTTTTTGACATAGCTTTCGTATGTCGGAAGCTGCCTCCTCCCTTTGACTGGGTGGAACATCGGGAAGGGATTTTGGAGGTCTTGGATAAGATATTAGGGGAATATGGTTGCCTTTGGTAATGATTCTCTACACCCACTGATCGGCTGTAAGAGCGAGCAAGGCAGCTTGGTGCAGAGAAAAACACGCCCCAGTTGCTTCCAGAGGAAAGCAATCAGGGAGTGCTGATACGGTCTACCAGAGAAGGAATCTCTGAAGCCCTGGTTCCAGGGAACCCCTCTGCCCCAAAAGGGGCATCTTCCATTATTGGAACCACCTTTGCCTCTGGAGGAGTCCTCACCACGTGTGTCACGGAAAGGACCGTGAGACTTCTTGTGGCACATCTTCCTGCTCCTCTGATCCCTGAAAAAGGAACGCTGAGATTTGGAAAAGCGTAGGCCAATGGCAGACAAGGTCTTCCCGTCTTGCTCGCACCTGGCTAATGTATCCTTGACCTTAGCACCGAACAGAGCTAATGGTTCGATAGGGGCATTTAAAAAGGAAGACTTAAAGGAGTCAGTGAGGTCACAAATGCGCATCCAGCCGTGGCGTCTCATGACTACGCCTGCACCCGCAGCTCTAGCCGTTCCTTCGGTTGCGTGTGACAGCAACCTCATGGATGAATTGGATATTGACTCTAGGGTGGCAAGTTGGAAAGCAAATTTATCTCGTGCTCCATCCAATACCTGGCCCGCGAGGGTTCTGGAGAGTTCAGAGATAAGATCTCTTTTGATCCTCGTAAAATGTGCCAAAAAGTTCAGAGACCTAACTGCAAAGGTTGCCGACGCAAAAACTCGCTTCCCTAACCTGTCCACTGCCCAGGACTCTCTGTTGGGTGGATGAACAGCAGGACTCTCTTCCGCAAGGACCTTTTTCGTGGCTGTCGCCACCACCATAGTGTCCACCGGCAAACCTCTAGACCAATGGGGCTGATCCTCTGGAGGTGAGAATACCTTATCTGATCTCCTAGGGATGGTTTCAACGGTGTCCGGATTCTTCCATGCCTGCTGCACGATGAGCTTAACCAACTCATCGGCAGGGGGGGGGTCACCCAAGAAGTAGACGGCCGAGAGTGAAAGGCCTGCAGGAATATGGATTCCTCCGAGGAAGGATTGGAGGGCTTCAAGTCACCCCTCTGTTTCAAGATTTCCATGATGTCTCCGAAGGAGACATAATCATGGGGTGACCGTGGGGATCCTTCCCCATCATCGTAGTCCGTATCTTCTGTGAGGGACTCCTCTGGGGAGTTCTTGTGTTCCCTCTTACACTCCTGTTTCCGAGGGAGTTCTTTGGTGGGAGCACCTGAAGAAGACTCAGAAAGGGAAATACCCTGGACAGGGGTTTCCTGGGCCTTGTGCTCAAGGAGTCTTGGGGGATGTGGCCTTTGACAGCTGCAGCTCAGAAGGAACTGGGGGAATAACTGACATAGGAGGATTGTTAGAAGCAAGCACCCTCTCCATCACCCGGAAAGCAGGCCTGCCCGAAGAAGAGTGGGAGCCCGGAACCAGGGTCACACCCAGCTCCACACGGTCCGCCCCCGGGGACAGAGCCTCAAACAAATGCGGAGTGGTAGTCACCCTTGGATCTGAGGCTGGGACCGACAGGACTGTCGGAACAGAGACCAGAACCAGAGGTTCCACCCCCCAAGCATAAGATTGAGGGAGGGTGGGTTCCGATGGAACCGACACCCAAAGGGGCCTTGGGGCCTCAGACACTGTAGTTGTCGGCACCTAGGAAAAGGGTCTTCTAGAAAAAGTCAGCTAAATGAGCCTTGGAACCGAGGGAGGAGAGTATGTAGGGGTCGCTGGAGTAATAGAACCAAAGCCTGGAGTGGGATAGGGTCTAGGCAAATTTGAAATTCCCTGGCAGTCAGCAGCTGGTCAAAAAGGCACACCACATCCAATTCTGAAAGGCTCCTTGTGGATCTTACCGATGCCCCTGAGGGGGAATCAGGCCAGTCCAAAAAGGAGCTGCAGGCTTGTCCAGCAAACGGATCCACAGACATATATCGGGTCCGTGGTGTATCACAGAACGGCACTGACGATTCCAACTTAGAAACCAGCAACAACGGTATGGTTGGAGCTGAGAACGGGCTCAGAGCCGAAGTCACAACGGGGTGGATGTCAAAAACGGCTCTGAAGTAGTCGGAACCGACATCGGAGCGGAGGTGGGTAACGTCGGTGCCGAGACAGAAACAGACAAACCGACTGGAACTGAGGTAGTAGATATCGCCATAGTTGTCGGTGCAGGGGTAGGCGCCGACGAGGCGACCTCGGTAAGCTTCACTGGATCTGAACTCGGAACCAATGTAGTCGGAACCGAGGAGGCAGTACGGTGCTTGGAGGAAGACTTTTGGGCCTTTGCTTATGGCTTTTACCTCTGTCACAAGCCGGTGAAGAGGGGTCTGAGCAAGGATGTTTCATGTCCACAGAAGGAGGGGGTGAGACCTCAGTCACAGAAATAGCCTCTGAAAAAGGCGATGCAAGCAGGCCCTTCAAAATCAGTTTATTTCGACGTTCAGTCAGCGTCCGCTGACTGAAGCTAGCACAAATATCACACAGGGGTTTTGCCGATAAATGCGGAACCTCCAAACAGTAGACACACTTCATGAAGCAGAAAAAAGTCCAAGATTGGTAGATAAAGGTCTGTGGTTCCAACAAATATTTAAATAAGAGCAAAAATGATCCACAGTCCACCAGGCTAAAACAAAGTATAATTTATTGTGCAATAAATTATACTTTGTTTTAGCATGGTGGACTGTGGATCATTTTTGCTCTTATATACACTCTTCATGAAGGTCGCTATTCAGAAGTTTACCGCTACAAGAAGAGCAGTGTTTAAACCCCATAGTTCCCTTCTCAGACATAACAGTACACACTCTCACACAAAAGGAAGAGAGTGAGGAAAGTGGAAGAAAAAGAAGAAAGTAGAAGAGAGAAAATACCAACAGTGGCAATAAGATACCACAAGGGTAGAAAATTGAAAATACCAACAATTGTATGAAAGGGATACCTGCGGGTAGAGCTGAGTGTATAAAGATATCAAAGAACAAGCAATAAGTAAGAAAAAAACTTTTACAAAAACTTGTAAATGTATACGATAAATCACTTGGCTGGAGAGCTCGGTGAAACGCTGCTATATGGCTGTGCGGCAAACGAGATCTGAGGTAACTGAGTAAAGGGCATTGTGGGTAGCAGCTTAGCTCAAGAGTTTTTGGTGCATGCAAGCTTCATATAAGGCCGACTCGGTTCAGAGGGCTCAGAACCGAACCCATCAGTGATGAATAGGAAGATTATTAACAACTTCAGATCTGAGGTTATGGAGTACCTGCAAAGTGAAGCATTCAGTATAGAAAATCTAATTCAGAAAGCACAACAACAGGATAGAGCAATGGACATCCAAATTAAGGGGAAACCAGTGGAACAGGAAGCAATTGGTCAGGTGCCATATGAAGATATTTTGGAGTCTTCCACAGAAAACCAGCATAAATGTTCACTTGAAGCAGGACAGCTAGGGAAGGAACAGGAAACTCTGACACAATCAATGTTGACGAGTGATAGGTCAGTGAGTTCCCATATGACAGTAATGGATGACACAGGATGAAACTGAATAGAATGTGCTACAGGAAGATGCTGCAGAACTTTCTATAGAATGCCCGCAGGAAATGAAAAACAAAAAAATGTGCCCTCAGTTTAGAAGAAAATGAACTAAGAGAAGAGTTGCTTGATTTAATAGTAATAGACAGACATATTAAGATCAATGAAAGAAAGACTGTAGGTCAATAAAACCCAAAAAGTCAGAAGTTTGATAAAACAAATGAACACAGTAATTAAGACTGTCCATAGAGATCCATGCAATATAACAGAAGTAAACAGGATATATTACTGTCCAGCTAAGACAATAACTGAAAAAGTTCTACCACAAGAACACACAGTAGTGACGGAAAGGAAGGGGAGAAATCGAATACCATCATGGAAGTATCGAATAGAGAAAACTATAAAGCAATTAAGACAAGACGCGTCACTGTTAAGAGTATAGAAGAGGGAAGAGAACAAAAATACGTAGAAAGATAGATGTGATAAAAGGCAATGTGCAGTCTTAGAACAGATCAGGATCTATCATGCACGTAAATAAACTAAAAATCTCAGCACACGTGAAAAAACGTAGAAGATACGCAGATAAATATAAAGGAAAAGTACAAAATAAGCAATTTATTGATGACCCGAAAACGTTAGAGAGAATTGGGAAACAAGGTAAAAGGAATTGAAAGACCACTAAAAAAAGAAGAAACAGATACATTTTGGAGAAGTACTTATGAGGATCCTATGGATTATAAACAGAAGTAAAAGAAACAAGAAGTTTAAAGGTACAGGATATGAAATGGGATGAAATAACAGCCAGAGAGATTGAAACAAAGTTAAGAAAAGCTTCTAATTGGAAAACCTGAGGCCTAGGTACAGTACCTAACTTCTGGTTAAAATCATTAACATATTTGCATGAAGATTTAGCCATGAGTAAGAACTATTTATATGCGCACGCCGAACAGACACCAACCTGGCTAACAACATGAAAAACAATGATACTAAAGAGTGAACCTGCAAGCTACCCTAAAAATTATAGGCCAATAACTTGCCTTCCAGCAACATATAAACTATACACTGGAATTGATGCTGACAGTTTACAGTCATTTAGAAGAAAACTCAATTATAGCAATACAACAAAAGGGCAATAAAAGAAAGTTATATGGAACAAAGGATCATTTGTTGTTAAAGTCACAGTGGAGAACTGTAAAAAGGGGAAGACTTAAGTATGGCATGGATTGACTACAAAAAAGCATTTTATAGTATCCCACATTCATGGATAAAAGAGTGCTTAAGAATAGGTAAGATGCACCCTACACTGATCAACTACATTACAGTGGTCATGAAACAGTAGCAGACCACTTTGCAATTAGGCCATGATAAAGGACAAATTATTATCTCAGGGATAAAAATTCAAAGGGGGATATTCCAAGGTGACTCTGTCAACGCTGCTAGTCTGTCTTGCCCTTAACCCATTAAGCTGTCTACTTAACAGCTTAGGCCATTGCTATAATTTGGCTCATAGAAAAAGTGTAAAGAATTCTTACCTTCTCTTGGTTGATGATTTGAAACTGTGTAGTTCATCAGATGAGGAACTGAAGCACAACAGCAAGTTGTCAAAACTTTTTCAGATGATATAAGAATGCCATTTGGTCTTGATAAATGTGCAAAAGCAACATTTAAAGCAGGAAAACTGCAGCACCAAGAAAACATCAGTTTGGGACAAGAACTTGAGCAAGGAGTGTATAAATATTTGAGAATTGATGAATGATCAACAATAAAACAAACAAATGTTAATAAAACTTAATAAGGAATACTTTAGAAGACTTAAATTAATCCTGAAAACAGCGCTATAAACCAATTTGCTATTCCTGTCCTAGCATACAGTTTTGGTGTGACTGACTGGCCCCAAAACGTGTTGGATAGACTAGACAGAAAAACAAAAAAGGATACTTCATGCTTACCAAATGATTTATAAAAATCAGTGTATACCAAGATTATATATTGCCTGTTCCAAAGAAGGGATGGGCCTCCTTGAAATTGATTACCTGCGGAGAACTGCAATAATGGGACCGCACATACATCTGCTGACCTCATAAGACCCAAATGTACTGAAAGTTTTGAAACATGAGGAAAATAAATCTAAGATGACTTCTCGGCTTAACCTAGCAGAAGCACATCGGCATCGAGCAGCAATGGAAATCAAACCAGATGATGATAAAAATCAAGCAGCAACTGAATGTGCCAAAAAAAACAGAAGAATATAAGGTGAAGGACCAAAAGAGAAGTCAAGAAGTGGGGAAAATGCATAAATATAGCTGCAAGTATAGAAAACTTCTGGAAGAACCTCATGTTGATCAGGATCACACGCAGGAATGGTTAAGGAGAGGCAAATTCAAACCAAGAGATCAAAGGTTAATACTGGCAGCCCGAGATAGTGGAGTACATACATGTTGGTTTACAAAGTCCATTGAACAAGTAACAGAAACAGACAAATGTAGGATTTGTAAAACAGAACTGGAAACAGTTGCATACCTCGTTTCTGACTGTGACATACTAATGGCAGGACTGTATACTAAAAGGCATAATAATGTGGTAAGACTGTTGCACTGGAGATTATGCAAACATTATGGTACTGAAGTGGCTGAAAAACACTGGAAATATGAGCTACAAAGCATCACAGAAAATGATGACATCTACATCACATGGGATCACCCATTACCAACAGTTCAAAAGACAGATGCATGAAAACCGGATACAGTGTTTCATGAAAAGACAAAAGTAGCACTGATCATTGAAATCGCCACACCCAGTGACTAGTGTCTTGTGTACAGAGAGAGTCAAAATATCAGGATTTGAAGGCAGAAACGAGAGCAATGTGGAAGATACCCAGACAGTTCCAAAAGTAGTAGGAGCAACGGGTCTTATAAAAAAGAATATACAATCATATTTAGATATGCTACCAATACATGAAACCCTGTACAAATTGCAGGAGGAGTCATTACTGGGTACACTGAATGTGGGGAACTTTTTTTTTGGGGGGGGGGGTTGTTTTTTTTCCCCCACAACAAAAAACAGGATCAAGTGCCAAACTGTATATGGAATAGAAAAGGGATGAGGAGACCTAGAGCTAATGTGCTCTCCTCCTGTGCTGTGTGATATCAAAGCATGCACAGGCACAGGGAACATGACCATTAGTACATGAGGTCTATTCTGAATTGGAATGAAATGGGGAAAAAACAACAACTGTAGGTTCACCAAGGATAGTTTAGATATTAACTTACGTTTTGTGAGCTGTACTGTGTGGAATATGCAGTAAATTCCAACTTAGTGTCAGGTTTTCATTTTGTAGACCGATACTCTAAATATCACGAAGAGAACTAATGGTACTATGTGGTAAAGTATTTCACAAAATTCAAAAATAAAAAAAACACAAGGACCAGCAGGCTGAAGTGCATAAAAAATGTAATATTTGAAAATAAAAACAAGATAAAAGGCATAAAAATGATAAGTGCTTTCAGGAATTTCCCCCTTCTTCAGATCCATCATTCTACAGTCAGTCTACATTCTTTAAGAGAGATCATGACCAATAAAAATCAAAGTGGAATCCTACACCCACCCCCCCAATACCAGTTTTAAAGGGACAAGGCCATTTAATCCTGGAGGCCGATCAGCCCGGAGCTCCACTTTCCAGTGTATTTCATTCTTCTCAGCATCATTAACCAAATGACTGCCTCTACAATTCACTTTCTGTATATGTAGAACCATATATAGAAAACAGTGAACTAGATTATCCTTTAAATGACTATAAAGTGCATTGTGTTTTACCTTTAGTCTGACCTCACTTAGGTGTTGTAAAACTAGATCTTTCAGTCAGTGGTTAGTTTTGCCGACATAGAAACATGGACAGCGTTGTACACTTAGCTAAGTATACAACAGTTTCAGTACAACACTGCATATAGACAGGGCAATACACCTTCATAGAAACAGGATGTCTACATTTTTTTTTCAGAGCTTATTGATGTGCATGCTTTACAGTGCCTGCAGGGTTAAGTACCAATTCTCCCTATGTTTCCAGAACACTGGTTTGATGAATATGTTCGTACATAATAATCTTTTCAAATTATTTTTATGAAAGATGGTGATTCTCCCACAATTTTTCTAATACCATCATCAACCAACAATATCTTCCTATTATTGTTGATTATATCACAGACTGATTGAATATCACTAGTGTATTTCAAGTTAACATGCAATTTATGTTGGTGTCCATGTTATGAAGCTGTTCAAATTCTGTGTTTCTATGGAGCCACGGTCTTCTGGAGGTTCTCCTCAATTCTTTACTGTTGTTTATGATGGTCTCAACTTTCCATTTGTTATAACCTCACACACAACCACACCATATGCAAATTTGGTTCTGGCCCACTGGGAGGAGGGAGTTATATTTAATGAAGTCAATAGATGAAGAAATAATATTGTGTTTTATTGGAGATTTGTGGATGCTTTTTTATGAGCCAATAATGTTGAAGAGCTTGGCTCATTTATAAGCTATCTTGAGAAGAGCACTTCTTTTTTGAGCTTCACTGTGCATATCTCAGATACTTCTATTGATTTTTTGGACACTAAGCTGACCCTACGACAGCGTAATCATACTGACACATGGGTGTTTAGAAAGGCATGGTTGAAGAATACCCTATTAGCCTATGATAGTATGCATCCTAGGCACATCTTTGACAACATTGTTAAGGGTCAAACGTTAAGGATATCCAGACTGTGCATTAATGATGAACTTTACTAATAGGAGACTGACTTACTGTCCTCGTGATTTGTGAGGCAAGGTTATAACAAACAGAAAGTTGAGACAATCAAACAACAATAAAGAATTGAGGAGAACCTCAGGAAGATTGTGGCTCCATAGAAATACAGAATTTGAACAGCTTCATAACATGAGCACCAAGCACAAATTATGTGTTAACTTGAAATACGCTAGTGATATTCAATCGATCAGTAACGATCAACAATCATCGGAAGATCTTGTTGGTTGATGATGGTATTTGAAAAACTGTGGGAGAATCACCATTTTTTTCTTTTAAGAATAATTTGAAAAGATTATTATGCAATTAACATCTTTTCATCAAAACAGTGTTTGGGAACCATAGGGAGAATTGGTACTTACCCCTGCAGACACTGTAAAGCATGCACATCAATATTTGTTTGTCTTTCGACTTTTCCCCGGTTAGGGGTCGCCACAGTGGAACTCCGGTCCTCTAATGAGTGGCAGTTGATTTTCACGAATGCCGAGGTGCCAGCTCAACGCCCAACCTTTAACGAAGGCACGCCCATTTATGCATGTCTTTCAAACGCCCACCCAACCACAGGGAGGACATGCAGACTCCACACAGAAGGCACTCCCCACATTCCAGCCGGGAATCGAACGGGAGAACCTCTTGCTGTGAGGTAACAATGCTACCGCTGCACCACCGCGGATATTAAAAAAAATAATTTAGACATCCTGTTTCTATGAAGGTGTATCGTCCCCATCTATATGCAGATTGTTATACTGAAAATGTTTTAATACTTGGTTAAGTGCACATGCTTGTCCATGTTTCTATGTCAGCAAAACTAACCGCCGACTGAAAGACAGTGTTTTACAACATCTAAGTGAAATTAGACTAAAGGTAAAACACAATGCACTTTATAGTCATTTAAAGAATAACCCAGATCACTATTTTTCTATTTATGGTTCTACATATACAGAAAATGAATTGTAGAGGCAGTGATTTGGTTAACGATACTGAGAAGAATGAATTACAGTGGACAGTGGAGCTTCAGGCTGATTGGCCTCCAGGATTAAATGGCCTCGTCCCTTTAAAATCAGTATTGAAGGGGCATAGCCTTCCACACTGATTTTGATTGGTCATGCTCTCTGTTAAAGACGTTGGACTGAATGTAGAATGATGGATCTGAAGAAGGGGGAAGCTCCTGAAAGCGCTTATCCTTTTTGTATGCCTTTTATCTAGTTTTTAGCCTCAAGTATTAAAGTTTTTTTTTTTTAATGCACTTCAGCCTGTTGGTCCTAGTGGGTTTTCATTTTGTTGATTACAGACTAGTCTAAAAGCATTACTGCTGGGAGAACAGGCTAAAGGATGGCAAGGAAAGCAGACATAAACCAAAGGCTAAGGGGAAATGACAGGAGGAACATTCTCTAAATCAATTAAATAGTAATGTTAGGAAGTTTAACACTGCTCAGCATACCTCATAATGGATTAATTCAAAAAAGGACACTGAAATTAAGTGGGAATCAAATAAATACATAACAGTTCCCTCAAGTTAACAATACCGCAGGATATTTGGGACAGGAGTATTCTCACCTACAAGGACTATGTGGAAGAATAAAAATGGACAGGTCAAACAAAGGCAACAAATTTATGGCTACATAAACACAAAATGACATCCTACATAAGATTATCTTTCAATATTTCTGAAAAAGATAGGAACGTATATTTCTGAAAAAGATAGGAACGTATATAGTCCTTTTAATAAATGTTATTTAAGGCTGAATAAGCTCAAGCAATGCTGTTTAATTCTTTATTTGGGCTTTTATTTAGTTAACAGAATAAATTTACTTTAAAAATCTGTACAGCTAACATAGCTGATTTTCAATAACGTTCCTAGTGACAAAAGAACATGAATAAAAATATACATATAAATAGTAAAAACCACTTCAGTATTTAAATGGTGTCACCTTTAATAATAGAAACATCTGTCACTTGGTGAATACAAGCGGCAATTTATGACTACCTGTTTACTTCTTGGAAAATTACCACAGAGGGGCAGACAAGGATTACAGTACGTCATAAAGGTACACCATGGCTCTCAATAAATTAGATTCCTATTTCTGGAAGTGCTAACCTTTGATTCCAGGTTTGGTAAAACTTGGGGAAGCCTCATTTTGGTTAACATTCTCTTTGTTAGAAGCTGCAGAACTCTGCCTCTGTTCCTGTCCATGAGATTCTTTACCTAGGGAAAAAAAGTACAAATTAAGGCCAAAAACACATCAGATCTCCATTTTTAACACTATCATGTTCACAAAGTGTCATCACAAAGGCTTCTATCAATTCATACTGCAGTACAGTTTTACTTATACTGCACTAAACATTGAGAACTCTGCAATTTACAGTCAGACATTTTGGAGATACTTTGAAACAGACAGACATCACTACACACATCAGTCCAACTACAATGCCACCACTAACTGCTATCATCAGTACAGTACTATCCAATGCCCTCTCAACCGTACTGAACTTAACATATTCCTGTGACATCACCTCAGAAAAGTATAGCAATAAAGCATACCACCAGAATGCAGGTTTACTGTAGGGACAGAATATTACTGAGTGCAGGTTAAAAAAAAAATTGTCCTGTGATTTTTCATAAATTAAAGTAGTTTATCTCATTTCAATAGCTCAGCTACCCATCATTCTGAGAAAAACTATTTAGAAGTGACACTGTCAACAAATGCATTAGAACTGCTAAAGAGAACACAAATGTTTTTCTTATCTCCACTCAAAGTGGGGAAAAACTGGCAACACTAATATACAGTTCATTTATAAAGCGGAGTCACTTTGAAAGAATCAACAAGCAGAGCAAAGCAAAACATGTCTATGGCATCAATGTTTTTTGATTAATCTTCTACTTTGTCTGTGGTGGAACAGGAAGCAATTACCCCAGGTACTGTCAGCTCAGACCCCCCCCCCCCCCATGGAGGTGTTAAGGATTTCTTTGTTTTACAAAACATGTAGAAGGTACAAAGTCCAGTCTGTCAAAAACCCTGAATATACAGGATGCTTTACTGAACAAGTTATGATATTCTCCTTAACAGTAGCAGACACAGTTAATTAAAAATACCAATCAAAAAATATCAGCTCATATGCATATTATTTCTAATTCCATGAAGCAGAGGAGGCAGAAAAGACTACTCAGAATCACTGAATAAAGAGCTCTGAGAAAGAAAAGAAAAAAACAAAGTAAGACATAGAAGACAACTAAAAAGACAAACATAAGTTCTGTACTTAATGGAATGTTAAGACTTCTCTGATCGGACACTGGAACATCAGGACTGATGCCATGACAACCTCTAGTGATGGCAACGAATTCCCTACAAGCGCAAACTCCTCCCCTCCCATAATCCCCTGTTGTTGCTTTCTCCAGATTGAGTGAATCATTCAACTACATAGCACAAATAAGGAAAGAAAATGTAGGTATACTCAGTCTCCTCAGAGACAAAGGGGGGGAAGACAGAATTTGGAGGGGGAAGATGGGTGGGTTGGTCCAGTGTACGGACAGAGATCACAGAGATCTCAAGTTCTAGCGAGTAAAAAACTTTTCGCAGGATCCGTATAGACAGTGGAGCATCAGGACAAAAACCCCAGCTAAGATTGATGGCTTAGCCCAGCAAACCTTTAAGAATGCTTCAAAGGATGCTGCTGTTCTGGAAATGGATTCAAGGCTGTAATGCTTAGGAAAGGTATGTAATAAAGACCAAGCATCAGGTGGTCTGGAATGAAAACTGCCCTTGTTGAAGGCCTTACATGATTCTGTGAAAGGGAATGATTTGGAAAGCCTTTGTGACAGGAAGAAATCACAGCTAGATATAGTTTGATCAAGGAGTAATTTGCTCCATTGTTATACTGCTTTATTAAAAATGTGGGTGGGTTGGACACAAAGTACAGGGTTTGATTCTGACCTCAGGTTATTGGCCAAACTTAAAATGACCCTTTAAGGCAATTATTAGTATTTACCTATGAACATATGTTAACACTGCTTATAATGATGCTGATACTGGTGAAATACTTTTTGTCATAAGCCCAGATTGAGAATTTTTTCCATTTTCCCTTGTAAGTTCTCCTGGTTAAGGTCTTCTAAGAAAGGAGTTTGATAATGTCTAGAGGGAGCTAAGAGTTCCTGACAATTATTGGAAGTGGAGAAACCAAGCAGTTAGAGAGACTACATGCCCAGATGAGATTAGGAGAACAGAGCTCTGAGGAAGAAGGGGTTTCTTTATCAGGACAAACAAAAATAGGGGGAATAAAGTCTGGTGTGGACAGAAGGTTATGAGAATGAGCAGAGTCTTGCAGTTTTTAGCCTTTTGTAACAGTCTTGGTAACAGTGGAAAAGGAGGAAAGACAACAGAACCACAGGACAATCATGGAAAAATGCATCTGCGGGTGTTCGTCCCTCTTTGGGTACTACTCTGTAGTAGTAAGTGCATTAGATGTAGAATGGCAAAGCAAAAAGATCGAAGCAAGGTCTCCCCAACTTCCTGAATATGCTGCATTAACTCTGCTGCAGAGACACCATTTGTGAGGCAGCAGTATCCATCTGCTTAATTTGTCCGTAGTCATGCACGAAGAACTGGGTGCCAGTTGCTCTTAGATGTTATAAGGTGATCACCTATTTCTACACTCTCATTACTTCCCTGCATAGTGGATAAGACCAGGTTTCCATTTGATTGTTCACATACCACACAGTTTGACTGCATGGCAAATGTACTCTGAGGGAGCACATCCTGAAATGCCCGCAGCACTAAGTGGCCTGCTCTCATATTGAGTGCATTTATGTACAAGGAGGCCACTTCCTTGGTCCATGAGCCTTGTACCGTCCTAAAAAATCCCCCCCCCCCCAGTCTTATGGCAGACGCATCCATTGGTAACCCTTGCAAGTGGTATCGGTTTGATGACAGGAGATCCTGATGACAGGCTCCACAAGCTCATCCACCAGTATAAGTTCTTTCTGATGACCCTCAAATAACCTAATCCTATGGTACAATGACTGAGTGGACTGTTTCCATTGTACCTGTAGTGTCCATTGAAAAATTCTCATGACGACTTGGCATCAACACTGCCATGAGTTTAAAAACATTGGGAATTTGAGCCACTGAAGGCTGAATCTGTTGAAGTAGGAGTGAGACCTTAGAACTTACACAGGCAAATCTGTCCTGTGGTAGAACTGCCACCTGTCTGTGGGTGTTTTGATGGCAACCTATGAAAACTAGATCTTGAGATAGTTCAAAATGGGACTTGCAAGTATTAAATGTTGTCCTGAAAGACAGGCAGATTTTAAACTAGTACTGCCTTACTAGAAAAAAAATTCCATAGACTGTGCTGCCAGAAGCCTATTGTCCAAGTTCAAAAGATGCTGATCCCCAAGACTCTCAAATAAGCCACAGCAGAAGTGACAGCTGAACACCCGAATAAGAGGTTGTGCACTTCCTCGGAAGCTGCTTCTCTAATTTTACTGGAAGAGATTGGGAACTCCAGTCTTCGGATGTTGTGAAAAATGGACTATAGCAGCCTCTGGATAGATTTCTTCATACCAATGAATCCACTGTAATAGTCATCTATGGTGGAGTGAGTAAAGAGAATCATTGAGCAAACTTTCAGGGATCACAGAAATTAAATCCTAAAAAGGTCTCCTACCCTCCCTGGTTACTGGGACCACCTCTTCCTGTGGTCAGCATTCAGAATGAAATTCCCTTCTGCACTGGAAACCTCTATCTTACTGTTGTGTATGGTGAGGCTGTTAGGATTTGCAAAACTACAAGTTTTGTACCCAACTCTGGTTCAACTGGGACATCCTTTGTGGGATAACAAAATTAACCCACACGACTGGAAGCATTTGCATTTTGCCCTCTTGCTCACAAGCAGACAATCTCTCCTTGACCTGTTACTCAAACAGTAAAATCATCAAAGGAAGAGTTGGCAAAAGCAGCCTTGAAATGGCCTGGAAAAATCATTAAGCCACATCCAGGCCAGTCTTTGTTAGGCCTGAAAGTGCAGCTCTAGCTGCCTCATCTGTTGTATTATGTTTGAGACAAATGGTCAGAGAAGAAATAGTGATTATAGTTTCCACCTAAGAATGTAGTTTTCCAGACTGCAATTGCTTCAGATTTTTTGACACTTTCTGAGCAACTGCCCTCTAAAACTGCACCATGTAGCTCATTTAACTGAAATAGAACGTAGTCTATGAAGACTAGGTTCCCTAACCTATCCATCACTCTGGAGTCTTTGTTAGTGGAATCTTCCAAAATGTCCTTTTTATGGCTGCCCCTACCACTATGCAGTTAAACAGGAGATCCAACATGTCCCGTCTTTGGGGATTTGAAGGACTCAATATGGTTTCTTTAGGATGGGCTCAACCTATGTCCAGTTCCTTCCATAACTTATTGCAGACCATATCTACCAGTTTGCCTAGGAGAGGCACTACCCATGCTGCTGGGGGAGAGGAATTATAGGCCGACTGTAAGATCTACTCCTTGGGAGAGATGGGGTCCACTAGCCATTATACCTGCTGTCTTATTTCCCATATTTTGTTGAAGGATGCACCCTCCAGAGGAAATATGGGGGTGCACCTCCCCTTCTCCAAGATCTGTGCCCAGAGTGGGAGACTCTAAGGGTGAATCTACATGCTTCCTCTTGCACTTTCTCTTCCTCAGTAGGCTGAAGTGGAAGGTTGTGGTGAAGTCATCACCTGAACATCTTTGGGAAGAGGTCCAGACCTCACCAGTATGAGCCTAGTAATTTCTATGATCTTCAGTGACCCTGGATGATGATCAATGCAAGTATCTGACTTCACAGTGGGAGTCAATACTGCTGATATTATGGGCATGAACAAACTAAATTTAGCCCCCTTTTGTGCAGTGGATTCTGCAAAAATGCCCAGCTGCAGAACCATTCATGCTGACTAAAACTGAGGTCGGTGCAAACATCAGCAATCCTGCCCCAACCATCAACACAAACTTTCAGAGCACAGGTGAAGCATGGGATCATTGGTCTGAGGAGTTGAAACCTGAATGCTCTGACACAGAGAATGGCACCAAAAGTAGGGGTAGAGACCCCATCCATGAAACAGGTTCAATGGCAACTGCTGAGGACCCAATAACAGTTGATGCAAAGGGTTCGGCATTGATGCCAGCAATGTTGAAGCAGTCAGTGCAGGAGATGTGAGGTCTAACTGCACTGGGTAAACTACTGTACTAGCTGGTGCAGACTCCAGTACTAGTTGTGTTGATACTAGGCCTGGAGGAGGAATAGCGACCTAGGTAGTCACTCTGAAAATGGTAGGAACTGTGGGAGCTGAGCTACCACCATACAGACATTTGACACTCACACAGTTTGGACCTTGACAAGGGCCAACATTGTGCACTCTCAATTAACTTGAGTAGGGCTCTTGAGGGATCTCGGAGAGTAGACAGATGCTGCAGATGTATAACTTGAGGAAAGCAGTCAATAGCACTCTTTTCAGAAGAAAAACCTTGTGAGTGCCATCTTGGTGTCAAGTCTTCTACTGTACTAGGAGGATCTCTCAAATGAGGTGATGAATGCTTAGCTGGAGTAGAGATACTAGGCTTTTCACTCCTGGGAAAAGGGGTAGAACACTCGGAGTTTTATGGGGACTAAGCTTCTACAACACAAATGGATCCTCTGCTTTCCTTTTCTCCTTTCTTTTTTCTAAGATAGAAGTCTCTGGAGTTGATGTTGGTGCAAAGTCGGGTAGGAGTATGCCCATTCACTTCCGACTTCTTCTTACATTTTGCTAAGGTGCACGATATGAAACTTTTTGAAATGGTACCCAGTCACTAATTGGATGAAAGGCTCCTAAACATATTAGGTACAGTTTGTGTGGATCTTAAGGGTAATCTTGCCTGTCCCACAGCTCTAACATCTTTAAAGGCTGTTTTTCCCTTTTCTTCCCTTAACTATAGCAACATTATTCCAAATACAAACTAAACCCCATAAACAGCTAACAAACATTCTGAGTGTTGGAAAAACATGGAGGCAGACATCTGCAAAGTGGGTCAATGTCCCAAAACATAAAAGGATATGGAGGAGGAAGAAAGCAAAAATAGTTAGGAGGGAAAAGTAGCCAACAGTGAAGATAAGCACTATAGAAACATAGAGATCCCAATGCTAAATACTTTAGGAAGTAACCTGCACACATCAGTCCAAAAATACACTGGAAATTCCCCACATAGCACTCAAACTGTTTGGAGACATAGCCAAAATGGCAGCGATGAGATTAGGAGAAAGCAGCGGTTGAAAAGGATTATGTGTATGAAGGAGCTGGAATTTGTGAGGAGTTAGCTGTTATCACTACAGTGTGCCAAGGCACCAGCCCTGTTGTCCAGGCAAGACCTGAGAATTCTTGGAGCATGCAATTACAATTTTTATGGAGCTGCTAAGGTCTTTGGCTCAGTCTTAAATGTTAAATAAAATGATCACAACTCTTTTAGACACAACCATGGAAGAAAGTGAAAATCAAATCCACAAAGCTTTTTCTCACAGGTCCACCAGAAAGTACAGTTGTGTACACTTACCATAAATGTAGATGTTAAGTGTATTCACTGTTGCAGTCATTACATTTGGGTTATCTGCCTGAAGGTAGCCCTCAGCCGGCCTGAATACCAGAGTCTTGGATTAGAGCGTTGGATGCTCTCTCTTCTTCCATGACGTCAGGGGTATAAAACATGCAGCCGACGCCATTACATCAGTTTTTCTTGCCCCAGATGTCAGGTGCCCCCACAATGGGAAGCAATTATATGTTATGGTACACATTCATCAAAAAGCAAATACACCAGAAAGCTTAAATACACCAAACAAGAAGGAAAGGTAGAGCCAAGAGAAGTCAGGGGGCTGGAGAGAGGGTAACCAGGACTGCAACAGTGAATACACTCTAACATCTACATTTATGGTAAGCGTACACAACTGTACTATGTTCTTTGTGTTTCACTGTTGCAGTCATTACATTTGGGTTGATTCCCAAAGCCAAGGAAGGGAGAAGGAAGTTAGACAGCATTAGGGCCAGCTATTAAGTCCTGCAAGACTGCAGTGGCAAAACCCGCTCTGGATTTAGAAAAAAATAGGCATGTGGTAATGCTTGGTGAAGGTATGTACAGAGCTCCAGGTAGCAGCTTCTAGGATGTCCCTGGTAGGGACACCTCTGAGAAAGGCTGTAGAGGTAGATGCAGCCCTGGTGGAATGTGATCTTATCCCCTGTTGGGGTAGGTTTTCCATGGCGCTTATAGCAGAAGTGAATGCAATGGGCTATCCATTTAGAAATGGTTTCCTTTGAAATGGCCTTCCCCTCTGCCCCTGCAGTAAAGCCTACTAGCCACTGTTCAGATTTTCGGAGAGGCTTAGTCCTGTCCAAATAAAATCTAAGTCGTCTGTGCACGTCCAAAGAGTGCAGTATTCGTTCTCCTTTGGTTTGTGGATTCAGGAAAAGGTTGGCAAATGAATGGACTGATTAATGGCCATGCTAAACACCACCTTGGGCATAAAGGAAGGATTGGTCCTGATGGAAACCCTGGCAGCATGGAAGATAATGAAGGGCTCCACTGCCATGAGGGCCTGTAATTCAGAAACTCTTCTTGCTGAAGTGATAGCTAGAAGGAAGGCTGTTTTCCAAGAAAGGAATTTCAACTCTGCAGTTGCAGCTGGCTCAAAAGGAGGGACAGTGAGCTTTTCCAATACAAAGTTAAGGTCCCAGGCTGGAGTAGGGGCTCTCCTGGGGGGGGGGTCCTACATTTTTGGCCCCTCTGAGGAATTGCTTTAGCAGGGGGTAAGAGAAGAGGGGTAGTTCAGTATTATAATGTGCTGAAATGGCAGAAGCATGAATTTTAATTGACGAGAAGGATAGGCCCTTGTGCAGCATTTCTTTTAAGTAATGAAGAATATGAGGTAAGCTGGGCACAGTTGTGCCCATCCCCTAAGTCTGGCTCTAGGAACAGTATCTTCCACTTTTCATAGGATTTTCTAGTACTAGGCCTCCTTGCCTCCAGAATGACATCTAGCACCTGCTTACTGGGGGATGCTATTGAAGAGCTCAAGGAATTAGCCAGGCTGCAAGGTTCAGGGTTTGAAGCAGAGGATGCAGAATCTGGCCCGACTGCTGGGACAGCAGGTAAGGGGTCTGAGGCAGGTGCCAGGGTTCCAGCAGAGTCATACTGCGCAAGAGGGGGTACCAGTGTTGGTGTGGCCAGTCTGGTGCAATCAGTACTGTCCTTGGTTTGTCCTGTTTGATCTTTAGCAGAACCTTTGACAGGAGAGGCAGAGGGGGAAAGGCATAAACTAAGAAGCTTTCACAGGTAAAGGACAGGGCATCCACTTTCCAAGCTTGACTGTGGGAAGTCCTTGTGCAGAATTTGTCCAATTGGTAGTTCTGAGGGGAGGCAAACGGGTCCATCTCTACAGTCCCCCATTTGTTCCTCAAGAGGTTGAATATTTTTGGTTCCAGTTTTCATTCGTGTGGGTCCATTAGATTTCTGCTTAGGTCATCTGTCAGTGAATTTAGCTTGCCTGGCAGGAAATGAGCTTGTAGGAGCACTTGGTAGCTCAAGGCTGTGTTCCACAGAGCCATGGCTAGTCTGCAGAGAGGGCACAAGTGGGTTCCCCCCTGCTTATGTACCACATAACTGTGGTGCTGTCTGTCTTTACCAATAATTGCCCTGGAAGAATGTGGTCATTGAAGGCTGTCAGTGAATTCTGTACAGCTAACATTTCTTTTTGGTTGATATGCAGGTGCATCTGTCTCGGGTTCCATTTGCCCTGAATGCACTGCCCTGCCAAGTGAACCCCACATGCACAGTCTGATGCGTCTGTTAGGGTTTGGGCGGCAAGGGGTAGAGTGAAATGGAGCCCCTTGTTGTGGTAGCAGGCATCTGCCCACCAAAGGAACTCTGTCTTTATACAAGGAATGATGGGGATCATTAATTCCAGGTCCTGAGAATGTTGACACCATAGGCTTTTTAGATACCACTGTAGCTTCCTCATATGCAGTCTTGCATATGGAATTAGTAGAATGCAAGAGGCCATGAACCCCAGGGCTTGCAGAATTTTCCTTGCATTTAGCTGGGTCTTTGTGGCCAGTAGTTTGAAGTAGGGCTGTCAAACTTGTTTCTCTGGAGTGAGGAAAGCCATCTGGGAAGTTGTGTTCAAGCTTGCGCCCAGGAATACAATCTGTTGGCAGGGTACTAGGTGAGATTTCTTTTCGTTTATGGTGTACCCTAGTGAGTTAAGAAGTTTCTTTACGAATGCCAGGTGTTTTAATAGCAATTCCTGGCTTTCTGCCTGAATCTGACAATCGTCCAAGTATGGGTATATCTGAATATTTCTCTGCCTGCAAAATGCAATGGCTGGAGCTAGACACTTTGTGAATACCCTGGGCGCAGTAGATAAGCCAAAGGGAAGTGCAGAGAACTGAAAGTGCATGGAGCCTGCCCTGAAGAGTAGGTATTTCCTGCAAGATTCCCTTATTGGAATGTGCAGGTAAGCTTCCTTTAAGTCTAAGGTTGCCAATCAGGAATCTTTGCCTAGCATAGGAAGCAGCTGTTGAAGTGCTAGCATCTTGAATTCTGGGATTACCAAAAAAGTGTTTAGATTAGAGAGGTCCAGGATGGGACGCCAGCAGCTGTCTTTTCTGGGGACCAGGAAAAATCTTGAATAAAAACCTTGTCCCTTTTCCTCTGCTGGGACAGACTGAATAGCCCTGATACTTAGAAGAGAGAGAAACTGCTGTTGAGCCTCTGCCCACTGATTTGGGGGTAGGTCTGGCCAACCGTTTGGGGTTGGTAGGGTGTGGAAGTAGAATCTGTATCCTTGGGAAACTATATTCAAAACCCATCTGCCCCGGGGGTAATGAGTTCCCAGTTTTTTGCATGCAGGGTGAGCTTTCCTCCTAAGGGAGCAGGCAGCTGAGCAGGGCTTGGAAGGGTTAAGTCATTGTACCATTTTCCCATAGTGGGATGTCTTACTACTCCCTGCTTTGGAAGTGGGAGCCCCCCACTGCTTAGGTTGGTGCGTAGCCTGAGACTGTAACCTAGGTGGTCTGCTGTCCCTGGGTTTGGACTGAGAAGTCCTGGAAGAGGCTGGAAACGTCCAATTCTTTGAAGGCCAATGCCTACTAAATCTGGGAGGCTGTACTTGCAGGAAATCTTTAAAAGTTTGCATAGATTTAGCTTTTTCTTTCATCTTTTTGAGGACTTCTTCTGCTTTGTTGCCAAGCAGGCAATCTTGGTTTAAGGGAGCATCCAGTAATTTAGCTTTAACATGATCTGGCAAGTTTTGCTCCTTAAGCCAAGCATGCCTTCTAAGTACAAACCCAGTGACATCAGCCCTGCAAGATGCTTCTAGAGAGTCAAAACCACATTGCAAAGTAGGTTTACCAACTTGTTCTGCAGAATGCATTAAATCCTGTAATTCTTTGTGTTCGGCACAGTCAGGAATCAAGATCGTTTTCTGTTTAAGTAGTCCCATAGTATGCTGCTGGTACTTTAACATACGAAACTGGCAATTTAAAGCTCTAATGGCCAAAGTAGCAGAAGTATATACTTTCTTACCCTTCTGTCCAAGCCTCTAGAATCTCTATCAGAAGGGGTAGGGCTTCTGGCAGCAGTAGCCTTAATGCCCTTTGGTCCTTGGGAGATGGTCTCTGGATCCGCAGTAGGATTCTTGAAGAGGAACTTGTGAGAGGCAGGTACTCTAATACTGGTCAGGTTTTCTGGGAGCTGGAGGTAAAGTGTCTGGGGAAACGCTAGATTCCAAGAAAGCATCATCTACAATGTCCAGAACAGGTGGGATAGTTAAAGGCCTGTGCTGAGGGAGAAGTAAGAATTCCCTAAGCCTCTTTTTGGAGTCAGAGCAATCCTGGCTTTCCCAGCGGAAATGCTCCCTAAGCGTGTGCAAGGTTTCACCAAAAGAAAAATCTTCTGGAGGGGAAGCAGAAGGAATGGAATCCTCTGCATCATAATCCTCATAGGTAGATAAGGGCAAATCCTGGTAATCAGAAGAAACAGAAATATCAGATTCCTGATCAGAAGACTTAGAAGGAAAATCACTTCTAGGTCTCAAAGGGGGAAGGCTGTCTTCCCCTAATTAAGGTAACAAGGTCTTCAGCCATTCTAAGCATTTGTTTTTTTAGGCATATGGGCCTGAGCATGTGGTATGGATGTCGGTTTTCTAGGCGTGGGTTGAGTTTTAGGCCTAGATGAAGAAGATGGTGTCGGTTTAAAATGCAAGTTTGCAGGCCTGAATACAACCTCAGAAGCAGGTGCCTGCACAGCGGCTCTGGACCCATCCAAGATATAGACATCCGCAGGTTCCATAGTCAAAGAAGCATCTTGCGACATACCGGACTCAAAATGGATCTCAGTAGAGGCCTGCGAATCTGAAGTAGCGGGTATCAGGAGCTGCGAAAGCGCATCACCGAGTATCAGCAAACTGGTGACTAGCTAAACGGAAGCATCGTCAGCAGTTTTGGACCTATGCAGTCTGTCTCTGTCTTTATCCTTACGTTTTTTCAGAATATTGGTAGTCGGATGGATTACCGAAGCCATTTCTGGAAAGTTATACCGAGTACCAAAATCATTTATTGCAAATATAGCTTGACTACGAACAGTTCGGGGACTGAACTATGCACAAAACTGACAGCAAGGGACGCTGTGGTCTGGGCCTAAGCAAGGAATGCAGTACGAATGAAAATCTTTATGAGGCATTTGCTTTCCACAGGTAAGACAATTGTTAACTTTTACTGACATCGGTTAAGAGCAAGAAAAAGGATCCCCAACAGGGTACTTAGCGTTTTTTGAAGACTTCGGTTCTGAAACTCGAAAACGAAAATTTCAGGAGTCGGCCGAGCGGAACGAACTGCTTCTGCTTCGGGCACCGCGTGGCAAAGACTGATGTAATGTCGTTGTCTGCATGTTTTATACCCCTGACGACCTGATGTCATGGAAGAAGGGTAGGCATCTGACGTAGGAATCCAAGACTCTGGTATTCAGGCCAGCTAAGGGCTACCTGCAGGCAGATAACCTAAATGTAATGACTGCAACAGTGAAACACGAAGAACATCTGACCATGCAGCCTAAAACTACCACCATTAAATCTGTAATGTTTATACAAAGATGAATATGAAAAACATGCTCAAATCAATGAAGTAAAATTATTACCCAGAAGAATTTAAGGCCATCCAGAAAAGATAATGCAAGGAAGACATTCTGCAGGCATTAGAAAATCTTTGACGTTAAAGACATTTTACTCTGACTTGCTCCCCACATAAACTAGCCATACAGCTTACACCAGTAAGAGAGTGCCATTTAACAATAAAGTAGCAAATATTTAAACAACCATTTAACAGATTAGAATTTAATTCAGTTCTGAACAAGCTTGGACACCTTATTTAAATTTAGGCTGGACTTGACTGTTTAATTATGTTTTTATGAAAATGAAACCTATAGGGTTAAAAGAAAATATTATTAGTCTTTCCTTTGTTTCTTGGCTAAATTTCATCAGCCTTGCAATTAAGTACCTCACCTTGTAGCTAATGAAGCACTGACTGCCAATTACAAACCACAAAGCTTGCTTTTAAAAGATCTGTTTACACTACAGGTAGTTTGCTATCAATTCCTTGGTAACAAGGATTCTAAATATACGCATACAAGCATTTTTAAACAATATCTGCTTACTCCTGTAACCTGGTTTGGGACATCCCTACTGACTTTTGGCATTTTTTGTAATAGGTGGTTGATTTAGGATGATTACATTTAAGTGCTGTGTTTGTATCCTTATTTTCTACATTGAAGTTAATATGGATGTTATCAGTTAAAACATTTTTGTAACTTTGCTGTTCTGATTCATTACTTCAATCTGCTGGAGTTGACAGTGCCTAATTTATTAGACATATTCTTTATTTTTTAAACCTCAGCAAAACTGTTTACAGGACTTAATTACAAGTAATCCTTATAGTTGACAATGTGAAGTGATTGTAATTAAATGCAGTGTTACGATCTTAGTTTACTAATTTAATATGGAGTGCTCACATTTAAACACGGTATTACTATCCTGATTTTGGTACGGCGGTAGCGTTGTTACCTCACAGCAAGAGGTTCTCCCGTTCGATTCTCGGCATGGCTTGGGAGTGCCTTCTGTGTGGAGTCTGCATGTCCTCCCTGCGGTTGGGTAGCATTCGAAAGACATGCGTGCGTACATGGGCATGCCTTCGTTGAAGGTTGGGCATCGAGCTGGCACCTCGGCGTTTCATAAAAATCTTCTGCCAATCATTAGTGGACCGGAGTTCCGCTGTGGTGACCCCTTACCGGGAAAAAGCCGAAAGACAAACAACATTACTATCCTGATTTTAAAATTCTGAATAGGAATTAATATCTTGGTTTACTAATTTAATATGGAGTGCTCACATTTAAACGCGGTATTGCTATCTTGATTTTAAAATTCTGAATAGGAATTAATATGGCTGACAGCAGCTAAAACATGTTCTTTTTGCTTTGTTACTACATAGATTCTGAAACAACTATATTTCAAAGTAGCCTTACATTCTTGATTTATCAATGCAGTACTTCCAATAAAGCAAAATAAAGGAGAGTACTGACAGAACTAAAAGCTCAATCAATGCCACATTTTGAAATAGGTTCTCACTCAATTTTTTTTTTTTTAAGTCCCTTGTATCTCTGCAGTCCACTTTGCTGTTTATATGGAAGTGAAATGATGATGCTAACATTATTAAAACTTGAGTTATGTGACATCTTTAAAACAGCCTGAAGTTGAAGCTTTGACTACTGCTAAATAAGCTTTTTTGACTGCCCAAGTACGTGGTTGACATCAAAAACAGTTTTCAGCGGTAGAAATGCACTTCCAATGTGCAAAAGCAGTGCTTCCTATTTACTGCCTAGTAGTAGAGTTTCTGACAAGTGTTTCTAATGTTTGAAAGAAGTGGAAGAACTGAATACTTCTATAACTAATGATTTATTGTTCCCACAGTGGGAAAAATTACATGCCAAACAGTTTCAATATGCTGAAAGTAGTTGTAAAAAGATGTTTGATAGAAAATGTAAGACGTTTTTAAGGGATACGAGGCAATATCAGAATCAAACAGCGTACAAATGGAACAAAAAAGGACATGAGAGATTTGATAGGACAGATTGGGATAGAGATGTGGGGGATCTACATAGTGAACAATATAGAGAGGTTTCACATGGGGAAGATTTTTTAGTACAAGAACAAAATGGGAGGGGAATCGCAGATGGGAAGTGAATCGATGGAGACAAGGGGAAAGAGGAAAACGGAATTCCTACAGGGGTCAATAATACATGACCGTGACAACACAGAAATTACGGTTACTGATGGGGTAGTGTATAGTGTAGGAGATTTCAAAATTTATAACTATACACAATACCCTGTAGATGTTGAATTATTTATCTTATTTTCGAAAGGAATGAAATACATTCCAAAGAGGAAATTTGATTTAGTTGACACCTTGGTAGAGTTGAAATTATATTTGAGAAAGCTCAATTTGGGGATATTTTTTCAGAACTCTACAAAAGGAAATACCAATGTAGGTTGTTTGAGGAAGAAAAGTAACTTTACTCCACCCATGCATAACACTTTAATTACATTTGAGAAGGTGGTTAGTAGGAAAATATATGAAATATATAATCAATTACAGAAACAAAGAAATTATAGTAACTGGAGCATTCCAGTTGAAAAACTTTTAAATTCACTGTGCGATATACACAATATTAGAATTATGACCCCTGATAAGGGGGGGTGGAGTAGTTTTGTATGATATGGACAATTACATATTAAAAATAATAGACATCTTAAATAGTTCTGAACGATACGAGGTATTTTCTTTAAACCAAATTAACATTGCACATAGAAGGATTGATCTATATTTGGAGGAATTCCTATTAGATGATCGTATCACCCAAGACTTGTACAATTTTCTGAAAGTGGAGTATCCCATCTTAGCAACCATTGTAGAGATTCCCAAAATACATAAAAATATCAAGGATCCCCCATTTAGACCTATCATTTCTGGAAGCCGTAGTAAGGTTTTTCCTTTTGGCAAAGTTATAGACCAATGGTTAAAACATATTTATTCCATGATACCACACATAATCTAGGACTCCTGGGAATTTCTTGGGAAGTTCAAACAGGAATTATGGCATTCGAATTTGTTGTTTGAAACTATTGATATAAAGAAATTGTTTTCTTGTATACCAAGAGTTGATGGTGTGACTAGATTTATTAATAGTTTAAACAAATATAGCCAACTAGAATGGGACAGGATTGGCCTCCTATCAGAATTTATTAATATAGTACTTGACAATAACTTCATTTATTTTGAAGGAGAGTACTATAAACAGATAGCAGGTGTAGCTAAGGGGGCGGCATGTGCCCCCATATATGCTAACTTGGTATTATTGGATTGGGAGGAAGAATTTGTCTTGGACTCCCCTTGGATGGAGTATATAGTTTATGTGAGATATCTGGATGATTTGTTCATTTTGTGGAAAGGAAATGAGGAGAATTTGGAACGATTCATGGAATATATCAATGGAAGTACCCCTTAACTGCAATTTACATATAATATCAGTAGGACAGGAATTAACTATCTTGATACATACATTTTCAATTATGGAATAACTTTTCAGTCCAAGATTTTTAGGAGAGATTCATTCTGTAATGCATATTTGGAATTTTCAAGTAACCACCCCTATACACAGAAAAGAAGCATCTTGAAAGGGCAGTGTATAAGGGCGGCCAGAATGACTTCTAGAAGGGAAGATATGATTGAAGAAATGAAATTTATTGGTAACTTATTTAGTCATAGAGGTTACCCAGATCCTATGGTCAAGGACGTCACTGAATATGTTATTAATGAATGGGGAAATAAATATCCACCACTCTTGGGGAGAGATTTTATACTTCGTAATGAGGATAAATCTAACCCATCAGGTGATGGGTACCAAAGGGCATTTATACTACAATTTGGACAACATGTGGGGGAAGTTAGAAAGATTATAGACAGTAACTGGAATATACTCACTAGTGATGAAGGAATTTGTGAGAAATTAGGGGAGAGACCTACTTATGTATATAAAACTGGGATGAATTTCAAAAGAATGACTGAAGTTAGGACTAACTATAGAGACCATGTTGGGAATAAGGGTAGGACTGCTACCAAACAATGTGGACACTGTAATCAATGTTCGTCTATTTTACAAGCGGAGAGTATATGTCTAGAAAATAATATTAGAAGTAGAATATTTTTTAATAAAGGAAACTGTCAGACCCAACATGTAGTATATTTGGGGAAGTGTACTTCTTGTCCAAGTTTTTATGTTGGAAAAATGGATAGAAGGTTATGTAATAGAATTTATGACCACCTATATTGTATTAAGAAGAAAGACAAGAACAATGCACTGTACAGACATTTGGCTGACAGTGTAGGTTGTGATTCATTTAGATTTGCTATTTTAGAAGTAGTCAAGAGTAATCCTAGGGGGGGGTGATATTAAAGCTGTTCTGGGGGAAAAAGAGATCAAATGGCAAATCAAATTGAATGCTGCCAGCCCACCAGGTATTAATGAATACATCCCCACTAAGCCCCTTATAAGAAACTAACAATGGCATATATGTGACTATAGGGCTATGATTTTTTTTTTTATTACAAAACATTTTTTATTAAATAAAATTTTTTTTATTAACATTCAATGAAATATCATACTAGTGTATTTTAATAAAATCATATACTTCTATTGAATTATTTTATATATTTTATACACTATCAACATGTACTATTATTGACTTTAGATTGATGCACATCTTTAGTTTCGGTTCACATTGAATTTCATTATAGATTTGAGGTAGTTTTGTTAGTAGTATTGTGAGGATTATATATATGTAATGTTTATGTATATTTTATATATTTTTATGCATTTATATTGTTTTTATTACTATAAAATGTGAATTCTTGGTATTACAAATATGAGAATGTAGTAAAGTTTATATGCTTTTAAAAGTTAATTGATGGTATAATTGATCAGGTGGTTTGTGAGGCGGGTATTTTAAAGTATATAAGGTGAAGGAATTGTATTAATAAGTGTTCTGATGAAATCTACGTTGTGTAGATGAAAGCGCTCAACAATTCTTGTGTTTTAATAAAGAAGATATTTGTGGAACTTTTTAGATCGTGGTCTTGTCCTGGGAATTGCTTTTGGTCGTGGTTATGTTTCACTGTTTCTAATGTTTATCCCAGTTCTGTTTCTCGCTATCCCCTCCCCCCTTTAACATTTCTGTATAAAATAAACTTCTCTTACTAGCTTGTCCAGAAAGCAGAGGTTTTCTGTACAAACTGCAAGTGCTTTTATTTATAGGAACTGCAGGATGTAAGTGATCACTGCAGGTAATCATCATTGGGGCAGACTTGCATCCAATACCATACATTATAGGAGTATATATTTATTTAACATTTGTTTAGGTTGTTAGAAAAGTTTGCATGTTTTAGAGTAATGGGTATTTTGAGAGAGAAAAAACTGACTACAGGTTTGCTTAAGTGTTTGGTACAATATTAATATCTGTGTGTGTGAGATATATATATATATATATATATAGAGAGAGAGAGAGAGAGAGATACAGACACACACACTATACATTTTGAAACAGCTAACATAGTAAAGAGTTACTTCCACAAAAATAATTCTGGCTGCATAAGAAAAATGACAGAAGAAAAGTCATGTTGGAACGTGAAGTAAAGGTAGCAGTGTTTTTAAAGAAAGATACATATTTTCTTCATAAGGTCTGGCTGTGAGGGTTAGTTAATGTAACAATGTGCATAGGGTCTAAAAAGGCAGGAAGAGTACAAAGACAATTTAAAAAGATGAAGGCTATATTCTGGGCAACAGAAAAGTTGGCTGCAACCTTAAAATCTTGGTTTAGATGGTCCTGAGAAAAATACAAATGTTTTCATTATTATGAAATCAAATTAGGTAACAGATTAAAGGAGGCAACTTGCATGGTGGTCAAAACATTTTTTGGGAGCAATGCTATTTTAGTGACTCACATTTTCTTCAGACTGTGGAAAATGTGAGTCATGCTTTCTGTCTGTTTCTGTGTCTTGACTGAAAAAATCAATGTTTAGTTGACTAAGACATTAATGCAGCAGCTACATGGCAAGGAGATACCAAATAGTTAAAAGCATTACCTGAGGGGATAGTGGGCAGCGTAAGCTACAAACTTCTTAGAACTAATGTTAAACTCTGGGATGTTAATGAAGTGTAAAATAATTTCCCAGGCTAGGAGATAAGAAACTGGAAGGGAGGGTTATACTAAAGATTACATCTGCAGAGCTTTGCTGAGGTCAGCAATTATACCTGGACCTACAACTTACATCTTTTATTTTAAGCTTCTGTGCTAAACATTCTGCTGCAGGGGTGAGACAGCAAAACTTGTATTTAAGTGACACACAAGAAAAAATACTTTTTTAATGGCATGCTGATGAACATAAGTAGATAACTATTTTAATAAATTATTGTGAAAATACCAATTCTGTTATGGATGCAGACAGGTGTGACAGTTACAGTAGGCCAGATGTTCTCTCTTCATCCATTCTGAGGGCAAAAAGTGTTAAGTATACAATTCTAAAATTCCAATGTAATTTTTTTAATGAGGTCATACATGTGACAGATTATGTAAATGTACATTGTTTATGCTTCACATAAATCTTAAAGGAGAAAAGTTAACGATGACATATGAAACTGTTTCTTTAATAAAAGAGTTATGGATGTTTCAAATACTTTCTAGAGGAAATAAAAACATTTAACTCTATGCACTAAATGTGTTAAGCAAATTGAAAATTCTTTGGAAAGGATGGACTGGAGGAAAATGAAGTATTTAAAGAAAAGGGTTGTGAATCTGGAGACAAAATCATAACCAGGACGAAAGCAAAAACACAGAACATAAAATGACAATGGTGTTCCAAAAAAGTCTCTACCAGCTTTTGGAATCTACATCTCTAATTCCTACTGATGACCTGTTAGCTCACTTGAGTTCAAACCCTCCTTTCAATTACTGATAAGGCTTGGCAAACCTTGAAGTCCAACCGTACTACTAGACAGAACTTCACTTTCCTCAGAAACCTATCAAAACAAGCAAACAGATATGGCATCAATCTTATTTGGCCATTTTTTTTTTTTTTTGCATTTCTGTGTTACTGCATGTTGCTCACATTTTACTAATTAAGACTATTCTACACCCAAACTGACTTTCTACTAACCTAGAAAGCATGACTAACATTAAATACATTTCCACCTTCTTAATTCTGTCATGATTATTCGACTTGAAGGTATTCAACATCAGTAAGACAAGTCCCAATGTTTGTTTTACATTGCTGTTTTAAAGATCATAGGCAACTAGTTTTGCACTTACCTGTAGTCTTTCTCTTCCTTCTGGGATGACTGGATGACTTCCCAATCTGCAACTCTAATTTTACTAGATATTCCATTGTTTCATTTTACTGTTACTATCTCCTCACAAACTTTGGCCCTATACGGACTTAATAAGGTGGAACTTCCTGTCACTTTGAAGATGCAAAGTTGGATCTTTCTTGCACTTCCTGAACTAGTAGGCTGGGTGGCCTTCCTTTGTTTTGGTTTATTTTTTTCTAATCATGTTAATACTGCACACTGGCAGAGTGCATGCAGCATGCCTATTCATTAATGGAACAGGTACTGCATCAATTTTATTTTATAGGCAAAATGAATTATTAATAATGAAACTAAAATATAGCATTAGTGCTAGACTGCAATCCTCCGTGATTTACTTCTAAATCAAATTTTTAGGAAAGATGGACAATGTAAAAATATGAGGCAAAATCAGGGGCATCCTGCAAAAATCATGAACATATGAACAGAATTAGAGACAATTAAGAATTATAGACGTTGTGCTGCACATGATGTGCTTGTGTGACAGTGAAACAGAAGCAGCCATCATATTTTATTTCCTTCCACATTCATAGTTCTTAAGTGAATAACTACATTAACTGTCCTGAAGGGCCATTTTAAGCCTAGCCAATAACCTCAAGTCAGAATCAAACCCTATACCTTGAGTCCATGAGGGTAAAACATTAACCATTATGCCAAACCCATAAAAGGAACACAGGCTGCATAGGGTTTTAACAGTGGATTAACCAATAACATGTAATTACTCTTAAAACTGAAAATTACACAAAATATGCAGTTAAAGCTGCCTCAATCTGAAAATCTTCTCTCCACACACCTTTCTCCCTCTGACTATGCAGTCGACTCTGCTGACCCCCAACATGATGTCAGCACATCAGCAAGGAAGAAAAACTTCCTGCAAAGTAATCATGGAGGTTGGTAAAATGTTAGGGACAAAGAGGGCATTTTCTAAAAAGATTTTCTTTAAAAAGAAAAGTGACAATGTAAATTTAAATGACAGAAACACAGCCAAGGTAAGCAACTACTGACGAAATGAATTTTCAGAATAGGTAGGCTACTTTGATTTCTCAGTTTGCACATTATCTTTAAGATGACTGAATCTATTATTTCTGCAGCTGTGAATATTCACTAGTTCAGTTACTGAAAAGTAAAATGGTCACACAGGCAAACCAATTAGTAAAAACTACAAGAAAAATCTAGCAAAGCTAGAGTTTCACTGTGTGATACCATAAACCTCTTGTAATAGAAGACCATGGGATATTTGCAAATGACGCCTTACGAACATAAAGTGTTTCAGCTATGTGGCTTCTGAATGTCCATGACTTTTTACTTTTTCAAGTCTTTCCTTCCTGTCATTTTCTTTGCAGTAGGAATGCAGGTACCTCTCACTGACAGTTATACTTTTCAATGCAATTTCTGCTCTATGCTGGTTTTAGGAAAAGTACAGTTGTGTACCTACCATAAATGTAGATGTTTGAGTGTATTCACTGTTGCAGTCATTACTCTTGGGTTATCCTGCTGGCAGGCTACCCTCAGTCGGCCAGAATTCCAAAGTCTAGGTCCGGCGTCGGTTGCTGTCACCTCTTCCCTGACGTCAGTGCGCCAGGGGTATAAAAGATGCAGCCAACATCATTTCCTTCAGTTTTTCTTGCCCCAGATGTCAGGTGCCCCCAAATGGTAGGCTGACAAATATGCCAATAAAAAATGCATGCACAAAAACAACATTTCCTTCATCTACAAACAAATACACCAAATAGGTTGTATAGGATAGAACAGTGCAGATAAGTCCCAGCAAAGAAAAGGGGGATGGTGGGTGGGTAAAATGGACTGCAACAGTGAATACACTCGAACATCTACATTTATGGTAGGTACACAACTGTACTACGTTCATTGTGTTTCACTGTTGCAGTCATCACTCTTGGGTAGAATCCCAAAGCTAAGGTTGGGTAGCTGGGCTAAATAGGATTAGGAGAGGCTATGAGGCCCTGCAGAACTGCAGTGGCAAAGCCTGCTCTGGACTTAGGTAAGTGGTAGTGCTTTGTGAAGGTGTGCATTGAACTCCAAGTTGCAGCCTCTAAGATATCTTTGGTTGGTACTCTGCTGAGGAAGGCTGCTGCTCTGGTGGAATGAGGCCTAATGCCCTTAGGCACTGATATGCCATGTTGAAAATAGCAGAAATGGATGCAATGGCCTATCCATTTAGAAATAGTCTGTTTTGAGATAGCCTTTCCTTGTGATCCTGCAGCATAAGACACAAAGTTGCTCAGTCTTTCTGAAAGCTTTAGTTCTGTCCAAGTAGAAGCGTAACTGCCTGTGTATGTCCAAAGAATGGAGAATTTTCTCACCCTTGTTCTGTGGATTTGGATAAAAGGTAAGCAAGTGAATGGTTTGGTTGAGGGCCACACTGGACACCACCTTAGGCATAAATGTAGGGTTTGTCCTCAGAGAAACCCTGTCTGGATGAAAAATGATGAAAGGTTCCACAGCCATGAGTGCTTGTAACTCCCGAGACTCGCCTTGCAGAAGTTATAGCTAGGAGCAGAGCTGTTTTCCAGGATAAGAATTTTATATCTGCTGTTGATGCTGGCTTGAAAGGAGGCAATGTGAGTTTTTCCAAAACATAATTGAGGTCCCAGGCCGGAACTGGTGCTCTCCTTGGAGGTCTAATGTTTTTGGCCCTTCTGAGGTACTGCCTTATTAAAGAATGATAAAAAATAGGTGGTTCCGTATTGTAATGGGCTGAAATGGCAGAGGCGTGAATCTTAATTGATGAGAAAGAAAGGCCTTTGTTCAGCATCTCGGTTAGGTATTGTAAAATCTGAGGGATATTTGGTACACACGTGTCAATGCCTTGTTCCTGGTTCCAAATACAGAATCTCTTCCATTTTTCTGCATAAGATTTTCTGGTACTGGGCCCTCCTGGCCTCCAAGATAACATCCATAACAGCTTTTGAAAGAGGAGTGTTCAGATTGGCTACATTATCCGCCATGCTGCCAGATTTAAAGGTCCTGAGTTGGCTGTGCAGGATCTGATTGTTTTGTTGGGTCAGCAAGTGAGAAGTTTGAGGCAAAATCCACGCTGGACCTTGAGACAAGCTGTTTAGGATTGGGTACCAGTGCTGGCGTGGCCAGTCTGGTTAAATCAGAATAATTTTTGGCGACTCTTGTCTGACCTTTAGGAGTACTCTGGGAAGGAGAGGCAGTAGGGGAACAGCATGTACTGTTAGATTTTTCCAGCTGAATGATAGGGCGTCCACTTTCCATGCTTGTTTGTGATAAATCCTTGTGCAAAATCTCTGCAATTGGCAGTTGTGAGGAGAGGCAAATAGATCTATGTCTGGGCATCCCCATTTCCTTATTATCATGCTGAAGACTTGTGGATCCAGTTTCCATTTGTGGGGCTCCAGGAGGTTTCTGCTTAGTTCGTCTGCCAGAGTATTTGTTTTTCCTGGCAGGAATTGTGCTTGCAGGTGAACTTGAAGAGCCAATGCTGTGTCCCATAAGGTCATTGCTTGCTACAGAGGGGGTAGGAATGTGTACCTCCCTGCTTATGTACTACATGACCAAAGTGTTGTCTGTCTTTATCAGTAACTGTCCTGGAGGAAGCAGGTCCTTGAAAGCCGTCAGGGCATTTTGAACAGCTAGCATCTCTTTTTGATTGATGGGAAGATGCATCTGGTTTGTAGGCCATGTGCCCTGAATACATTTTCCTGCCATATGGGCCCCCCAGGCATAATCTGATGCATCCGTTGTCAGTGTCTGGCTGTGGGTAAACTGAATGGCAGACCCTTGTTGAGGTGACAGGCTTCTGCCCACCATCGAAACTCCTGTTGTAGGCAGGGAATGAGTGAAATTACTGTCTCCAGGCTGTGGCAATGCTGAGTCCAAACACTTTTTAGATACCATTGTAGTTTCCTCATACGCAGTCTGGCATATGGAATTAGTAGAATGCAGGATGCCATAAAACCTAAGGCCTCCAGGAATTTCCTTGCAGATAAGTGGGTTTTTGTTGCCAATTTCTTGGAATAAGTAGTCAGTTGCTTTTGCGTGTCTGGCGTGAGATAAGCCATCTGGGAAGTTGTATTTAAGCTTGCGTCCAGGAATATTATCTCTTGAGAGGGTACTAGTTTTGATTTATTTTCATTTACTGTGTATCCTAGGCCAATTAGTAATCTTTTTACAAATGCCAGATGCTTTAGAAGAGTGTCTTTGTTCTCTGCTTGAATTAGGCAGTCATCCAAGTAGGGATATATTTGAATTCCTTTTTGTCTGCAAAATGCAATTACTGGTGCCAAGCATTTTGTGAAGACCCTGGGCGCAGTAGATAAGCCAAAGGGCAGTACAGAGAATTGGTAATGCATTGATCCAGCTATGAATCTGAGGTATCTTCTGCAAAATTGTCTGATTGGGACATGCAGGTATGCCTCTTTTAGGTCCAAAGTTACGAGCCAAGCCTTTTTGCCCAGCATGGGCAGTAGCTGATGTAGAGTCAACATCTTGAATTTTGGAACTTCCAGAAACGTATTTAGTATAGACAGGTCCAGTATTGGTCTCCAGGTTTTGTCCTTTCTGGTTACTAGGAATAGTCTGGAGTAAAATCCTTGCCCCTGCTCTTGTTATGGTACTTGCTGAATGGCCTTCATGTCCATGAGGGCTGTAATTTGTTTTTGTGCTTCTGCCCATTGATTGTGTGGCAGGTTTGGCATACCCTTTGACCTTGGTAGAGTGTGAAAATGGAACCTGTAGCCTTGGGACACTATGTTCAGGACCCATTTGTTTGGGTAACCATTTGCCAATTTGATGAGAAAAATGCTAGTTTTCCCTCTAAGCGGGCTAAGTGCTTGGATCTGGTAGAGGAAAGTCATTGGGACTATTTCCTGTAAGGTTGTGATTTGTCTTCTCCGCTTTTGGAGGTAGGAGCACCCCACTGTTTAGGGCTGTATGAGCCTTAGGGCTGAGATCTGCCTCTGGGATGCCTGTATCTGCCTCTTTGAGGTCTGTCTGACACTGGAAAGGACCAATTTTTAGAAGGCCAGTTTCCTGTTAAACCTGGGTGGCTGTACCTTGTAAGAAATCCTTGACTGTCTGTGTGGATTTAGCTTTATCCTCCATTTTTTTCAACACCTCTTCTGCTTTAGTACCAAACAGTATCATGTTATAATGGTGCATCTAATAATTTTGCTTTAACATGATCAGGCAGATTCTGTTCCTTAAACCAAGCATGCCTTCTAATAACGGAACCTGTAACAGCGGCCCTGCAAGAGGCCTCCAGTGAATCATAACCACATTGCAAAGTATGCTTTCCCACTTGTTCAGCTGCATGCAATAAATCCTGCAATTCCTTGTTCTCTGAACATTCAGTATTTGTCAACAATTTCTGTTTAAGCAGTGACATTAAATATTGCTGATATTTAAGGATATGAAACTGACAATTTAAAGCCCTCACAGCCAGGGTAGCAGAAGTGTAGACTTTTTCCCCCATCTGTCTAGAGCCCTAGAATCCCTATCAGAGGGGACAGGGTTTTTTGCAGTGGAAGCTTTAACCCCTTTGGGACCCTGAGATATAGTTTCTGAGTCAGCCCTTTGGGACCCTGAGATATAGTTTCTGGGTCAGCAGTGGAGTTTTTGTATAGGAATTTATGAGAATCCGGGACCCTGTAGTATCTGTCTGGCTTAGCAGGTGCAGGGGGTAAAGAGTCAGGGGACAGTCCGAACTCTGAAAAAACATTGTCTGCAATGTCTAGAACAGGTGGAATAGCAAGGGGTCTGTGCTGAGGAAGTAGCAGAAAGTCCCTGAGCCTTTTATTAGATTCAGAGTAATCTTGGCTCTCCCAGTGGAAATGCTCCCTCATAGTATGCAGCGTTTCCCCAAAAGAATAATCCTCAGGAGGAGAGGCTGAAGGAATGGATTCTTCAGCATCAGAATCCTCATAGGGAAGCATGGAGTAATCCTAGTCAGAAGAGGAATCAGAGGAAATAGAAACCTGATCAGAAGAATCATACTCTGTCTCTTGCCTAGGCCTCTTATCAGGAGGGGGATAGGAGCCCCTGATCAAAGTAATTAGGTCTTCGGCCATTTTGAGCATCTGTTTTTTAGGCATGGAAGTCTGAGTAGGAGAATGTTGTACTTGTTTCTTTGTCTTTAGAGCTGCTTTAGTCTTTGAAGCTGAAGATGGCTTAATATATAGTTGTGTAGGTCTGAAGACACCCTCAGAAGCCGATGCCTGCTCAGCGGCTCCGGACCCATCTGAGGGAATTATTTCCGAATGCCCAATACCTTGAGTATCCAGAGGCCCAGTCAGCTCCACGTGGGAGTCTGTAGCGGCCTCTGGCTCTGAGGTAGCAGGCGTCAGGGGCTGCGAAAGCACCTCACTGAGAACCGGCGACTGGCCTAGATTTCCAGGAGAGAAATTTTAACTCTGCTGAAGATGCTGGTTTGAAGGAGGGCAGGGTGAGCTTTTCCAACACAAAGTTAAGGTCCCAAGCTGGGGTAGGTGTTCTTCTGGGTGGCCTTAGCTCTTGTCACTGAAATACACTCAGCAGCTTAATGAAACTTAGTAAAGCCAAGTTTGAGGATAAAATAGTCACCCAAGCCAAAGAATCACATGGCCTTTTCAATTATGTCTGCAATCTGAGAAACACAAAAGAGCAATGTGCTGAGCTGACTGTGACTGATGTTATCTACACTGAGGCTGAAGATGCAGCTAACAGACTGGTCCATAAATTCAGCTCAAACTTTCTCTCTCTCACTTCAGCTATCCCACAAGATACACCTGAAACCGACTCACTTCCAGCTATCACACAAGACCAAGTCCTGAAAACATTATCAAAAGCTAAAAACACTATTAAAAGCTAAAAATACTACATTGTTGGGTCCTGGCAATATTACTGGATGCATCTTAAATAATGTGAACCACAATTCAGTCTCCATACCTGCTTTGTATCACGCAAATGAAGAATAGCTACAGTCAATTTCCTGTGCAAGTAAAGACCTTCCACAGACCCAGGTAATTAAAGACTCATTAGTCTGACCGACCTCATATGTAAGACCACGGAAATATTTATCATGGAACTCATTAATAAGGACGCAGCAAGCCTCCAAACACTGAACTACTGTCTCAGTTTGGATTAGTCAAGAGCAGGTCACACTTACTTAACCTGGTGGACTTGTCTGAAAAGGTCATCAAAGCAAGGGATGAAGATAAAATGGTATACATCATATACCTTGACCTAGCCAAGACGTCTGAAGTAATCCCTCACTCAGGAATAGTAGAAAAACTAAATAAAATGGGAATAAACCCTTATGTCATCCTCATGGATTACCAGTGGCTCACAGATAGGGCAGAGAAGGCTAAAAAGGGGAAACTACATCCATAGACAGGCAAGTCATCAGTGGAGTCTACTGGAGTTCAGTACTGGGGCCTCACCTGTTTGGAATCTACGTCTCTAAAGTAAAAGCCAGTAAAAAAGGCTCTGGCTGACTAAGTCTGCAAATGATTACAAGCTAAGAGCAATTACTAAACCCCCAAATGGTCTAGCCAGCTTGCAGGAAGATTTATCACAAACGAATAATGTGCCAGAATCATGGACTGAAGCCAAAATAATGCATTATCTTATCCTCCTGGAAGTGGTCTACACTGGGTAACTACCACATTGACAACACGCCCTTCGAAAGATGCCCCACTTGTTTGGGATTTGGAAACTTATGCGGACAGTGACCTAACCTTTGCCCAACATGTGTCCAGTGTCATAAGTTCTTTATTGTGTAGCTTATAAACAGAGAGACTGCAACTATATATCTAGAGATGTCACTTCCCACCTTAACTTAATCTTCATTAGGAAATTCATTGAGTATAGTGTCGCCTTTGGCATGTATTTGTCCAAACACATGCAACAATTGGAATGCCCAGAGCGATACCTTAGTAAAAAGACACAAGGCCTAAACAACATGTCCTACACGTACCACTCAAAAGTTCAATCACTAAACTCTGTATGCTACAGACTGCTAATACATGACCTATGTCTGGTATACAAGGCATCCTCCAACCCAGTACTGATGGATCTATTGCACAATAAAGTCAAATAGCATCAGAAATTCTCAGACTGGGGATCTACGACTCTTCTGCAACATCAACAGAATGGTTTGGATGGGCAGGTAAATCTTTCACAGGATACCACTGCTCTAGAACAGACTCCCTAAAGCTCATTTCTGTCCCTACTGAAGCCCACTCACTTAACAAAATTATAAACGAACTATTGAAAACACAAAAAACGAAGATAAAGGAGCAAACACCAAAACTACTTAACACGGATTTATTGTTAGCGCTTTCGGAGAGACAAATATCTTTCCTTCTTCAGACAAAATCCATTTTAAAATCAAGGCTAATTTATACCTTTCCTACTAACGTACTTATACACTTGGTTACAATTAAGTATTTAAAGAAACATACATATATTTTTAAAGCACACTTTTTTACCACAAGTTGTTATGATGTTATGTTGCTTTAAATACTTAATTGTAACCAAGTGTATAATTACGTTAGTAGGAAAGGTATAAATATAGTCTTGATTTTAAAATGAGTCCTACTGAAGCCCAATCTGGATCTATGGATAGGTAACAGAAAATTTATCCTCAGGACTGTCCCTTGTACTACTAATGGACAGAAGCAGCTCCTCAATGCTTCATCTCATTCATAGGTCGGCTCAGATTACCTGTGGTATAATCTGTTATTTTCACTAGGGTAATACATAATGATCAACCATGGGATGGGTAAGGCCAATCTAACACCAAACGGGTTAGGTTAATTCAAGTACCAAGAGAGAAACTGATTATGCTTAATATGCCAACACGGGCAGCCAGCCTAGTACTTACCTATAAACGTATAAAAAGGAGGATTAGCCATACAGGGTTGCCCTGTCTTTGTGCAAGGTTAGAAAAGAAGAAGCTATAAGAGCTTGCAACTCACACACTTTTTTGAAAAAGTAGGAGGTATCAGCAGTACAGTCTTTTGAACAGACAGATTCAAAAGAAAGGCTAGTTGAATTTTCCAAACAATCTGGTTCCAAGGAGGAATAATACATTTTAATGGTGGGCTGATGTGAAGGGCATCTTTTAAAAACTGACCTCAAAATGTGCAGGAAGAGACTGATCAAAAAGCAAGTAAGCAGAGACAGCAGACAAATATGCTTTAATACAAGAATGCCAGTCCTGAATTCAGCAGGCCTCACAGCTAGGACATAGTAGGAATATCCATATTTTAAGGGTCGTGTTTTCTTCTGGCACAAAAATATCTTCCATTTGGAAATATAAGATTTTCTTGTAGCAGGCTTTCTAGCATCCTGTAAGATGTACTTCGAGAATAGGTGCCTGAAGGGCATTAGTGTCTTATTCAAACTGTCAAGTTTAGGGTTTGCAAGTTTGGGTGAATGAGGAAGCCCTTATTTTGTGTGAGCTAGTCCATACTGTGGGGTAACCTGTGGTGACTGCCCTTGGCCAGGTGAAAGAGAAGGGAGAACCAATGTTGTCTGGGCCTAGAGAGACAACAGTAACATCTTTGGGTTGCCCTCTGATTCTGAGTGGGACCTCAGGAATCACAGGAAAGGGAGTAAAAGCATAAATGCAGTTCCATTTTCATGAGATTGCCATGACATGGATTCTCAAAGCCCTTGGGCATGAAGTTCTGGAAAACAGTTTGCTCAGAGTGGAAGCAAATAGATATATTTAGGAAGCTTCTCACTTATGGATAAATCAGTAGACCTCTAGGGTCAACATTAATTCGTGGGGATCTGCCAACATAATCTGACATTGTATTCTTCTCTGACATAACGTACACTACCTGCAGGAAGAGACTGTGCTGGATAGCCATCTTCCAAGTTATTATGGCAACTCTGCATATATAAAATTTTCTCTCTCCCTGACAGTAGTATTGTCTTGTCAGGATGCAGAGGGCTTTTTGAAGACCAAAAGTGAAAAGAATGAAGAACCAAAATCAAGGCTTTCACTTCCTTAATATTTATGTATCTGTTTCTATCCCGCCTTTACCAAGCACCTTGTACTTGTATACTTGTAGAACATGCTTTCGATGCCAGGTCTGAAACATCTGTGGAAACTTCCTGGCAAGGAGAGAAAACCAGAAAGAGCACTTTCTGGAATGTCGAGCCACCAAAGGATTCCTTCTTCATGAATGGAGGAATTGGGAATTTCAGGGGGTTGCAGTGCTGTGCCCAAATAGACTTGAAATGCCACTTAATGTTCTTCTTGTGGAGTCTGGTAAAAGTATTAACTTCCATGGTTGAATCTATGTAACCCAGGGCCCTCTCCCTCTTACTGAGGCCCATTCTAGAGAAAAAAAGAGAATGGAAATAAGTGATCAAAAACTTCAGTCTCCCGAGAAAGAAATGCCAGCATGGAGACAGTGTCCAGATGGCAGCCTAGGGTCAGTAGCGAAGGAACAGCCCTGGCTTATTATGTGTGAGGAACTCGAGCATACCCAAAATTCTGGTCTGAGAGGACGTTTCTGGTATCCTTATTGAGGTACGTCAGGGGTCAGATCCTCCCAGATGTGTCTACGCTGATAATATCAAGAAGAAACAGCAGACAAATAAATATACCTCCTCCCCTCATAAAAGGGTTAGAAACTCTTCTGAAGATTCTGAATCTGAGGTGGAACTTCTGGATTACTCCAACCAGATTCATTCACCAGTAGGCTTTGAGGTGAAGGATGAGGATACAATGTCCCCTGATTTGCCCCAAGACGAGCTTTCCTTTGGGGACACAGCTTTACAAATATGCAACATTTTCTATAGGAGGGAAAACAAGTGTCCAATGTGCAAAGAAAGCATTATGATTTGCTGTACATGGAAGTTCCCCAGCCTTCTAAAATCCCTGCTATGTTAGAGACCTTACAAGATACCTCAACCACTGCCTGTTTAAACCCCGAGTCGCAACCTCCAGCATTTAAAAAAAGTGATAGGTTTAATAAGGTCCCTAACATGCACATAGTTCTTTACAAAAACCCTTCTTCAGATCCAACAGCAACATCTGTTGAATATGAGACTCAAATTGATTCCATCTTCTAATATTTTACGTAATGACTGAGTATGGAAAGAAAGTGTACTTACACTTCTGCTACACCTTCTTTCAGTTCACTTAACTATCAAACAAATATGATCAGAAATCTTTTATCTACTTTGGGTGATAGGAATAATTTACTGCCAAATATACCAAAGGAAGACAATAAATCTTCCATTTTTGTCTCTGCTTAATTCTGCCACACAAGTAACTAGACATACTATTAAATGCAGTTATGATGTTGCACATGTATCTTCTACAGATGCTGGGTCTGTTTTACAGTGGCACTCTTGGTTAAGGTTACAATCTTTGTTAGATGATGTCAAGTCCAGGTTACTGGATGCTGCTCTGAACAGGGTAAATCTCTGACCCTGCATCTGCTGAAATCTTCAAGAACCTGCAGGAAAAGGATAAAACTGTGCAGAATATAAAGCAGATTTCTGTTTCTCCTGTCCCAAAATTCCAGAGAAACTATCATTCCAAGGAATGACCATCATTTTAAAAGGACCAGAAATCTCAGGAAAATTGTAAACATTTCGCTAAACAGAAGCTCCAACAGAAACCCAATTCAGACTTCAAAAGACCTAAGAGCAACTTTCATGACAAATCAACCCATTTATAACTATCTGCCTCAGCCCTCCCCCTTCCACCCACCCCCTCTCTCACAGAAGCTTTCTCACTCCCTTCTAAGGTGGAGACTTGTAACTTTACATCAGGGGGTCCTCATCATCATCAAGAAAAAAAGGCTACAACCTAACTTGAATTCTTCCTCCTACCCATTTTAGTGTATCTTGTGCCCCCAAACAAAGAACACCTGTTTTTACCTACTCTACAATACTTGTTACATTAGAGAAACTATAGAACTAGTTCTTCTCCAGCAGCAGGAGGAAATGTTATTTCAAGACTGTTTCTGGTGCTATAAAAGGAGGGAACTTGGAGACCTGTTTTGGATTTATCTTAATGGTGCCAAAATTCAAGATTCTGTCTTCACAAACTTCCACCAATGATCCTTCATCAAGCTTTCTTGGTTACTTTAGCACTCAAGGATGCCCATCTTATCTCCATTCATCCAGGTCACAGAAAATACTTAAGATTTGGAACCAGCTGTCTTATTAGTCATGCTGGATGTGCATTCATGCATGCTATGTCTTATAAGCCTCTACTACAGTCACAATAGTGGAAGCAGCAGCTAAAACTGGGTGGAGTGAAGACTCATCAAGCACCACGGCAGTGATATTCATATCTGACAAGACAACAGAAGCTCTGGAAGGTTCTGACTTCCTGAGCTTCTTTTATTGCTGCTGAGGGGCATTGACTAGTAAGATTCACAAACCATCCTATCACAGAAGCTCAGTCTCTAGTTTGTGAAATAAATGTCAGGAGAAGCTAAATGACTTATAATTTTGAGAACAAATAATTTGCAAATGTAATACTCCTTGCAGTTGTGACCATGTCACAGACAAAATAAAAATGTGTATGGTAATATGCCTCCTAAAGTCACATTTACCTCTCTTAGTTTCATGAAAAACATGTCATCTTTTCAATTAAAAGTTAAACAAAACATTAAGGTTTCCCAATGGGGATAATATCTGTTCATTCTCAAAGGAAAGTGGAGCAGAACATACAGTTAATAAAACCAAAGCAAAAAATGAAGTCTCACTGTTAAGGATGGAAGCAACAACCTCTGAGAATGTGTGCGCCCATATGCCCTCTTTGTACTGCTTTGCATTCTTGAACTTGATCAAAGGTCAGATGTACAGTGCAAGAAAAGGAGCCCAAGCTTTGGTGTACTGGACAGATGCAAGGTATCCTTGTTAGCATAGTTCCTAACCTCTAAGCACAAAACTCTAGACAGACACAAAAATAATGGGGGAACAAAAGCCCCCAAAATAGGGACAGATTTTAAAAATTGCTCTTAGAAATTTAGAAAGTTACTAGAATAAAAGGTCTTGTTACCATGTATTTTCTGAAGGATATGAAGTCTGAAATTCAAATGCCTGTCATTTAGTGAAATCGATCCTTACTGATTTGTCACAAAAATCCATAAAACCACAAATTTTATGAGGCACAGATCCCAAATATGAGGCAAAAACCTGGAATTTCTGTGAAATTCTGGACAGCTGACAGGTATGCCTAGAAGAATACTTCCCTTATGTACGCAATGGTGATCAATGAAGGACTTGGAAGGGGTATGCCTCCCACCACCCCTCCTTAAAAATAACTTTTATTTTTATCCAGATGAAGCTTCATCTGCTTTATTTCAACTGGATGAGGCTTTCACCAGTTTAATTTCAGTAAGATGTAGTAGAATGAAACACTGGCCGGCCCAAACTCAGAAATTCTCTTGAAGTGAGATCAGTTTTACTACAGAACTGTTCTTTGATAGCTGAATATTGCCACACAGAGGAATATGTTTTGAGATTTCATAGGTTGGTACTAGGCTATCGGCCCTAGGGCTTATACAAGCCTAGCCATAACAATTCCCTGGCTATTTCTTCCCACAATATTTACTTCCCTGGAGCCCTGTCTAGCAGGGTAATTGATTCCCGGGGTGAATTTCCCATCTCCCATCCAATCGTCAAAGTTCCCTTTGAAGACGGCCAAAGAGGCACTCTGCTTGACATGTATGGGCAGTCTATTCCAGAGTCTGGGGAGTCTCTGGGTCAGGAACCTATCCCTCCAGCATGTTTTGCTCATTGTGATGACAAGATTTACATCCCTGGAGCATGTGGCTCTGAGGGATTGGGATTTCTTTAAGTGTAGCATGTCAAACAGCTCTGGGTTTGACATGGCCTTGTATGTTAAGCAGAGATCGCCTCTGAATATATGATATGCGACAGAGTATAGCTGGAGTTTTTTTTTTTTTTTTTTAGACGGTCAGCATAGGGCATCTGCTTTGGGCCTGTGATTCTTTTAGTGAGGTATTTCTGCGGCGTTTCCAGTTATTGCAGAAGTCTTGAGAGGTACATACCAAATGGGGCATTGTATTCTATAATGGGTCTAATGAGGGATGAGTATAGTGGGACAATGACCTCCTTTTTTCTGGATGAAAAGCCCTTAGTGATGAGGTGTGCCACACAAGGATTTCCTGACTGTTGTTGCGATGTGGTTCAGACCAATTAACATTAAACATACTTTGGATATTCTCATAATTTATTATGAAATTGCTTCCTTCACACTTTTGCTTTAAACATAGATAACTTGGTATATGTTGCATAAATACAACATTTTCATTAAAAATAATCTAAGATGCTACTAACTTACTTTCTGCTGGTAAGGCCTGTACTCTGCTTGAGATAGGGCTGGATGATGTGGGAGACGTAGCTGACACTGGTAGTGACACAGGCTCTGTAGAAGTGAGGTTTGACTGAGAGGAGACCAAAACTTGTCCTGAGGATGTACTTCCACTGTTGTTCTGCCTTGGAGAAATGGGTCTGTGCGTTTTTGGCGATAATCTAGAATTTGAACCTAATTTGAAAGACATTATAAACAGATGTCACTTGCCTCAAATCAAGTTATGTTACTAGAAAGTATTCACATATACACAACTCTATTTATGCTCAGTATCTGCAATGGTCTTGAAACCAGATCATTCTTAGCTACTCATCCAAAGATTATTTCAGATCTATTTACTAAGCTTTCAACACTGTTATAGAACATAATTAAAGTCAGGCTTGCAAAGTATTAGAACTATGAACATGATAAAAACCAGTGCAGTTCTCTAAATTCAGGTTCAGTAAGTCATATCTACAGATACAGATGCTGAACTGTATTAGCAGTCTATGCAGCCTGTACTGGAAACATCACTCCTCCATGCGGCTTATCTCATATGCTGCTGATGGGGCGAGTAGGGCCGCAGGCACAGGTGTAGCTTTACGACGTCACGCCTGGATGCTGCTTTGCAATTTTGCGGACCCTTTCAAGGCGCCCTTCACCAATTCCCCCTTTGATGGCTCAACATTGTTTGGTCCTCAGGTGAAGGATACATTGACTAGGTGCGAGGTGGAAGGTAAGACTCTCTCTGCCGTGGGAGTCCGTTTTTCTACCCCTTCTAGACCTTATCCAAAAGGTCAGAGGGGAGGAAAAATGTGGTTCCGCAAACCTCAGGGAGTCTCATCTGATGCACAAGGTCGATTCCCCTCTAGAGGCAGAGGGGGGAATAACAATAGACGCCGCCCGAGGGGCAGAGGAGGTCCGCAAAACCAGGGTAGCAGAGAAACTTTCTCTAATAAACCCTTTCAGCATCCCTGAGGAACTGCCCGGCTGTCCACCTTCGTAGGCAGTCGGGGGAAGATCATCACTGTACCCAAAAGCCTGGCTTTCCCTCACTCAAGACAAATGGGTACAGTCAATCATATCCAAGGGTTACAAAATTCCCTTTATTCACATCCCATCCCAACCCAAAGGATCCCTTCCAGACGTTCCACCCAGTCTAAGGGAACTAGCAGCACTAGAAATATCAATGCTGCTGTCAAAAAGAGCTATCCAACCAGTCCCAGCAGACCAGCAAGGATCCAGAATCTACTCCAAATTCTTTTTGGTACCAAAAAAAAACAGGGGACTGGAGACCAATACTGGATCTCAGCAAGTTAAACAATTATATCAAAAAAACAAAATTCCGGATGATCACGCTACAGTCCATTCTACCCTTCTTGGGTCAGGACAATTGGATGTGCTCAATAGACATTCAGGATGCGTACTACCATATCAAAATGCACAGACGCTCCAGGAGGTTTCTCCGCTTCAGGCTGGGAGCCAGTCACTACCAGTTCAGAGCCCTGCCCTTTGGTCTCACTAAAGCCCCCCCCCCCCAGAGTGTTTACCAAATGCATGGCAGTGGTCGTGGCTCACTTGAGACGTCAAGGATTCCAGGTGTTTCCATATTTGGACGACTGGCTCCTTACCGCCACCACCAGACATCAACTGCTTCTATCCAGAGACTTCACCATCCAAACTTGCCACGCTCTAGGCATTTCAATAAATTTCGAAAAATCTGCCTTGTCGCCTTGTCAATCTATTACCTTTATAGGCGCCACCTTAGACGCACTCAATCTTTCCACCAGACTTACAGAGCAAAGAGTGTTAGATATCCACAAACAAGTTTACCTTCTACTACAATGCAACAAGGTCAAAGCCAGGGTAGTCTTGAAGGTATTAGGACTCATGGCAGCTACTATCACCCTTCTCCCCTTAGCTCGTTTCCACATGCGGATCCTCCAGTGGATGCTATTTACTCAATGGTCCTTCCAACAGCTCCCGATGTCTCACATCATCCTAATAACTCAATCATGCAAGAATCACCTGTCTTGGTGGATCACATCACCTCAAGTTCTCCAGGGCAGACCTTTCATTCCTCCCCCCCCAGTCACCACGGTGACAACGGACGCCTCCCTGATCGGGTGGGGGGGGCATTATCAGGGCAGGACGGTCCAGGGCACGTGGCAACCTTTCAAGTGCCACTTGCACATAAATGTCTTAGAGATGAGAGCAGTGATTTTAGCGTTGCAAGCCCTTCAGGACTCTCTTCCCACAGGGACTATTGCAATTCAGACGGACATGTCCATAGTGTGGTACATCAACAAACAGGGCGGAACCAGGTCCTACCCCTTATGTCGAGAGGCACTCAGACTTTGGCAGTGGGCGATTTCTTCTCAGCATTTTCTGATAGCAACGCACATTCCTGGGAAGTCCAACGTGATTGCGGACAAGTTGAGCAGGGCCATTCTCATGCCCGAGTGGTCTCTAAAGAAATCAGTGCTGGAAGAAGTCTTCCAAAGATGGGGCCAGCCTTGCTGCGATCTTTTTGCTACTCCCCAAAACAGCAAGTGTCACGACTTCTTCACTCTCTTCCCGTTACCAGGCCATCCCACCAGAGACGCTCTAGTCCACGATTGGCCCCGGGGACTTCTGTATGCTTTCCCCCCCTTTCCACTGATATCTCAATTAATTCAGAAAGCTATCGCCTTGAGAGTTACAATGATCCTCATTGCCCCTTACTGGCCTCGACAGATATGGTTTCCGTTCCTCCATCATTACCTGTTGGAGCAGCCTTGGCATCTGGACCCGGTGCCAGATCTTTTGACCCACCAGTCGGGCCAGCTGCACCACTCCCTTCAATCTCTCAACCTCACAGCGTGGTTTCTCCGATTCCTACACTAGCCAGGCTTCCCTTAATCTCTCATTCGGTCCGAAACATCCTGATAGCCTCTCACAAGTCTTCTACCAGGAAGATTTATAATAGTAAGTGGAAACGTTTTTCCTTCTGGGCAGCATCAAAAAATATAGACCCCTTCACTGCACCTATCCAGTCTATCCTAGACTTTCTGGCAGAGCTCTTTCATTTAGGCTCTTCCTCATCTACCATTAGAGTACAACTAGCTGCTATATCTAACTTTCATGTAGGTGTCTCAGACTCCAGTATCATGTCCCATAAGCTCTGCAAAGCCTTTTTAAGAGGTGTTTTTCTGCTCAAGCCTCCAATCAAAGATCCCCCACCTCAATGGGACTTGAATTTGGTCCTAGCATCCTTGATTCTCCCCCCCTTTGAACCAGCGGCTTCATGCCCTCTTAAGTTGCTCTCATGGAAAACACTTTTTCTAGTAGCCATAACTTCAGCTAGAAGGGTATCTGAACTTCATGCTCTGTGCAGTTGCCCTCCTTACTTAGTTTTCCACAAAGACAGGGTGTCCCTCCGGACTAATCGGTCCTTCTTACCTAAGGTTTCCTCTCAGGCAAACCTAAACCAGATGATTGATCTCCCCGTCTTCTTCCCTGATTATTCCAACAGGTCGGAACAAAAGTTACATTTTCTAGATGTTCACCGCCAACTTAGATATTATTTAGACAGGACTAAACAGTTCAGGAAATCTGATCAGCTTTTCCTGTCTTATGCGGAAGGGAAATTGGGCCTTCCAGTTACTAAAGTGTCCCTTTCAAGATGGCTTACCTCTATAATTACCTTCATCTATGAAATCAGACATCAAAAACTGCCTTCAAGACCTAGAGCTCATTCAACTAGGGCATTAGCTACATCTGTAGCTTTTCAGGACAGGCTACCAATAGATTCCATTTGTGCAGCAGCCACATGGGCTTCTCCTCATACCTTTATTTTACATTACAAATTGGATATGGCCTCCAGAAACTGTGCCAACTTTGGTTCCACTGTTCTCAAGAGTCTGTTCCGATAGGCCATCCTGAATAAGGTGCTAGGGACGCGGTCCCATCCAGCAAGAATGAAGGCGAGATTGACAACTTAACATTAAGAAGTTATGTACCTACCATAACGTTCCATGTTAGTTGTCTTTTCTCGCCTTCTTTCTTGCGTCCCACCCTCCTTCCCCCTAGCCTGGACAGACCGATAGGAAATGTTGGGATCTTCCTTTGGGGTTTTCCTTTCCACATGTTCTACCACCTCTATTCTCCCTTTTATGTTTGTGGTAGCTTACATACAGGTTTATATAGAGGTGGGTTCTTTTTTCTCCATACTGTGGAGACCAGAACTGCTTGGTTTAGCTATCAAACGAGATCTGAGTAGTTACCGCCTAGCATTGTGGGATATAGGGGAGCCTCGAGCCGGTGGAATTAGCTCTCGAGCTTTAGTATTGGCCGAGTCAGAGCCGAGGATCGGCTCCGAACCCATCCAGCAAGAAAGAAGGCGAGAAGAAGACAACTAACATGGAACGTTATGGTAGGTACATAACTTCTTATTATTTCATTTTTCATTATATTATTCGTGACGTGCCTTGGATGCATACTATTCTTGTGGAGATAATGATTTCTCCAAGTAATCTTCCTGTATAATGAAGTTTGCATCTCTCCATCATTAAGTGAAATGTTAACGTCTGGGAAGTTCACAAGGTCACGTGAATATTGGCCTGTAAATTTAAAAAATGTTAGTGTATCATTAGGATACTGCATGAAGGACAAAAATTGATTCTCATCCCCTTCCCAAAGCAGGAAAAGGTCATCCACAAAACGACCATAGTATTTCACTTGAGCAAGCCATGGATTAATAGTACTTAGAATGTATTTCTTTTCGCAATAGGAAAGAACTATATTCACATAACTATTGGCACAGGGGGTGCCCATGGCAACTCCCCAATGCTGCCAATAGATTGAGGGTCCATAAAGAAAAAAGCTTGTATCCAAAATAATTTCTAGGAGAGAACAAACCAGATTAGCATTATACCTATCAGTTCCTTCTCCAATTACTCGCCTTACTGCTTCAATCCCATATTCATTGGGTATTGAGGTAAATAAACTTGTAACATCCATTGTAGTTAACAAAAGATTAGTTCTATCCATTAGTGATTCCATGGCTATCCTCAGTTTCTTCAAGAAATCATCTGTGTCTCTTAAAACAGTAGGAATTCTAAGTAGAATTTCTTTCAATTCTTTTTCCACAAACATGGACATAGTTTCAGTAATCCATCCTTGCCCCGCCACAATGGGGCGCAAAGGTGGTTCCATTAAGTTTTTATGTATCTTGGGGAGTCCACTTGTAGATGGAACAGTAGGATGAATAACATTGAGAAAGTTGTACTGATCAATGTTTATGCTGCCTTCCAGTAACATGCTGTAAAGCTGATCTTGTATCTTTTTCATACTCCTTTCCAAGTTGCAAGAATTTACTTCTACATATGTTGTTCTATCACTTAGCATCTCTTGCATTTTATTCCTGTACCATTCAGATGAAAGAACAACAATAGTTCCTCCTTTGTCAGCAGGTTTTAATACTATTTCTTCATTATGCTGTAAGTTGAATAAGGCTCGTCTTTCTTGCGATGTTATGAAAGTGTTTAGTATCCTTCCCTGCTCTTAACTGCTCAACTTCATTATTGCACATACGGGTAAACAAATCCACTGCTGGATGATTTATAGGTACAAACACACTTGGTTTCCTAAGTGTTTTGTTTTCCATCTAGTTATTTCCATAAATGCTTTGTAAAGTCACATTCCTAGCAAAATACTTCAGATCCAAGACAAACTCACTCATATCTGACTTTAAAGAGGGAATAAAAGTAAGGCCTTTCTCCAATACACTAATCTCTTCTGATTTTAAAGAATATTCAGATAAATTGACCACTAATGATGCTTGATTCAGTTCATAGTTTTCTTTCTTTTTCTGTCCTGACTCATGGCTCTTGGGTTCCAGTAATGATTTAGTTTCAGAAAAAAAGAAAAAAAAAAACTAAAAAGAAGTATGACCTCAACATTCATTAAAGATGTCCATGAAATTAAAAAGGTAATTTGTGACAACTGGTTGATTTTTGTCTAGTAATAGCCTGGTGAGCAAGATTCTGTATCCTAGCCCTTTTGTTTTCAAAAAATGTAGAAAGATTAGGTTTTATTTAAAAGGGATGTTCAACAAGGACAGTTGGGAGAGGCTTGGTACTTTTAAATGTGGGCCTCCTTTCTGTACCTTTTGCGAGTTCATGAGCTGCAGAGATGTTTTCATCTGCCACAGTATTGATAAGAAACAGTAAGGTGGCTTAGAATGTTAACAGTGAAAGGATTTTTTTTACAGAGCTCACTGCTCCAAGTGTCAAGGTTGTGTTTTTTTTTTCTGTTTTTTTGTTTTTTAGCATAGGAAAAACTGTTTCCAAATTTAAAATAAGGATAACCCAATACACATCTGTATTTAATCAAGTAGACTGTAATAGCAAGGTATTGAGTCATTAATCTAATTGTTATGATGTGTAATATAGTGAACATAAGAAAATGTGATAACTTGTTAATTCCTGACCTCAGTTTATATTGCAAATAGTTAACTTTTGTGTTTTAAATGTTGTTTTTTAAGGAATATTGTTAAGCAAAAAGATGGAGTATAATGCCCCCTTTGGTATATACCTTACCGGGTATATCCAACAATTGGAACGCCCACAGAAGAATACAGGGCACAAGTAACACGTCCTGTGCAGACTGTGTCAAGGCTGTATCCCTGTATTCTGTCTCCTACAGGCTCTTGAGGGAAGATCTACGCCTGGCATACAAGGCATTGTCAGACCTCACTCTGGTGGACTGTTTGTGTATCTGCAGAAACAAACTGCACCAGAACTGCCCATTCTAAACACTTAAAACATTGCCTGTGATGTAAAGAGGACGTGCTGGAGAGGCAAGTATTTATCCCGGAGACTACCTCTTTTCTGGGGCAGGCTCCCCATCCACGTGAAACAGAGTTCCTCCTTAATCTAATTCGTGTAACTTGGGCAGTTGGATGGGGAACAAGAAATTCGTCCTTGGTTTGGCACCTGTGTCTGTAATGGATGCAGGCAGTCTATAAATGGTTCATTTCCGAGGCCCCTGCTTGTGTTGTTTCACCTCTCAAGCCCCACCTTACGCTTCTTGTCAGAGATTTGGGATGCATGGCTAGGCTTAAAAAGGACCTTGTGGTTGTTAGCGTAGTAAACACCTATAAAACTATAGAGATAAAGACTGCATCAAATTGTTTTGTTATAAAAATGGATTTGCGTGCTTAAGTGACTAGTTATTGAAACACTTGATTGTATGTTGACATGAGGCTAGTTTTAATATTCTGTAAATACATTTACAAAGTGGCTGAATCAGCAGGCAGTGCCAAATTAACAAATTACAGTTATCTTAGACTTCTGCTGTTTAGGCATCGTGTTACTTACAGCAGGATATTTCCTTTCAGGCAATCCTTCATGCCCAGAAGGTCTTGGAGAGCCAAGAACAGACGTTCTTAAGTTCATTTTTGACCTGCTTCACCACCCCCCACACACACACCACAATATATTAACCCTAATCTTATACTTTCCTTTCTGTAACACTACCTTTAAACAAAACCAGCTCACTCTCACAGGCACACACGCACACAAACCCATAAACCATCAAGTTTATCCTCTTACCTAACTTTAACCATAACCTAGCAGTATTCACGCACACACTAGTACAGTTCCCTTCCCTAACCCTTACTCTGTCCCTAACCTGCAAATTTTCTAAAATAAACACACACACACACACCTAATATAAAAACCCACTTATCTGTTAAGGTACATCCGGTAAACATATTTGCTAAACTAACAGTAACAAGTGATCCTGCAGTTCATTCTGTTGCATAAATATGTGGCAGAATGAATAGAACCGTGTGTGTGTATGTATGTATGTATGTGTATGTGTATGTGTGTGTGTGTGTGTGTATATATATATATATATATATATATATATATATATATATATATATATATATATACACATATACACACACACACATATATGTAGTTTACCTTCATAAGGTTAGGATGTCGTCGTACACCACTCTGATGTGCGAAATTATAATGGAAAAATTTGTAAATGTGGAAAAACAGAATTGTGAATTCAAATGAGCGAATGCCAGTGTACATTTGCTTATGTGAATTTGGCAGTCTGAGTGCAGATCGAACTGTAGTGAGGATCAGGACATGTACCCCTTCTCTCACTGTAGTGCGATCTCGGAGTTAGTATATTAAATTAGCAGGGGGTGTGGGGTGCAGGGGGGCATGCCCCTCTACATAAGTGTTTGCAACATCAGAAAATGTTGGTCGTTTCGAACACATTTGACATTTCCAAATTGTGAAATTCGTAGTGTAGCACTTTCTGTTTTTAGCAGTCAAAAGTGCAGTTTCCGACGTTTTGAGTCTGATGTTTGACTGGTCGCATGTTGTATTTGTGACCTTATGGAGGTAAACCATATATGTATATGTGTATATATATATATATATATATATATATATATATATATATATATGTGTGTGTGTGTGTGTGTGTGTGTAGTGAGAACTCGCCTGATTCCCTCATAAAAGAAAAGGGCATGTAGTGTAACAAAACAATGCACCGCTTTCTTTCATGTTTGGTCTGTCACTTCCTCAGAAGAACTCATCCCAGCACTATTTTCAGAATTAAAAAGTGACCAGTATAGAAAATAATTTGTCAGTTTAATGAATGTGAGTTGTGCCCAATTTGATAAAATGGCTAAGACCTTAATTGCAGTTGAAGAGTTTGTTTTCCCTGTAGAAGAGTGTTCGTGGTACATGACTGCATGAGTAAAAGATGGCTGGTGGTAAAACACAAATATGAAAAAGAAAATCAAAGTAGTGTACAATTTATGCAAGACCCAAATTATCTCCTTCATGTAGCCCTTGCATTGCTGTGTTGTTGCCTTTTTGAATCCAAACTAGTATTTAAGCATAAAGATTATAAAAAGCTCTGTTAGTTTTATTTCTTGATGACTTTTTTGCCAGTGCTGTTGCGTTACTTATCCATTATAGTGGACTTCACTGATAAATCCAACTTATCTTGTAGAGTATGTGCCCATGGAAATCGAATTCAGGGTTGCCAACTGGGAGTTCATTTTGTCTTGGAACCCCTCAGCTGTTGGATCCTGTATGGCCTTACCCATATCCTTGAGCAAATCTCTCTGGAGACGGGTGAAGTGACACAAGTAGTTCAGCGACCGCATTGAAAAGGTCGCTGATGAAAACATCCACTTACCGTACCTGTCCATGGTCCTAGACTCCTTATTAGGAGGATGGACAGGTACCGAAGGATCGGCTAACTCCTTCTTAGTGGCTGCGGCCACCACCATGGCATCAACAGAGACACCTTTAGATAGAAACTCTTTCTCTTTAGCGGCAGCAATAAATTTTGACGGCCTCCTTGGGGTAGGTTCCACTGAATCAGGGGCCTTCCAAACCTTCCTTGCCACCACTTCCATAAGGGGGTCAAAGGGAGGGGACACCCAGGAGGTGGAAGGGCAAGAGCCAAACGCCTCAAGGTAAACTGACTCGTCCTCTGAAGGGTTAAGGGCGGGTCAGTTCCCCCTCTGTTTCAGGATTTCAAGGATGTCAGCAAAGGAGACATCCTCAGAGGGGGACCGAGGGGAACCTTCAGATTCCTCCAAGTCAGTGTCAGAGGTGATAGACTCAGGGGAGTCAATGTGCTTCCTCCTGCACTGTCTCTTCCGAGGGTGTTCTCCTACCAGATCAAGAGAGGCCTCGGAAGAGGAGGAAATTCCCAATGGGGAAACCTGAGGAGCTGGCTCTCTGCGGTCTGATACAAGGGGATGGGTAGAAACTACCGCAGGCACTGAAGAGGGAGGAGCTGACAGAGCAGACTGTGGGGTAGACACTGGGTCTAGCACGCTCCGCATGACCTCGAAGGCGCCCCTATCAGCCAAGGCCGGAGGTCCCCGCTCCGAGGAGAAAAGGACCCCCCCGGCACCGACAGGGACGGCTCCGAGGCCGATGTCGGAGCCGAACTCACCAGCGCCGATGCCCCGAGAGGGAGAACGGGGTCAGACAAGGGTCCGATGCCACTCGCCCCCTCGGAGCAGACGAAGGAAGCTCGGCGCCGAGATCCCTCCAATGAGGAAATCGGAGCAGACGACGGAGCCGAAAGGGAATGTATCGGCTCCGAAGCACCGACAGCCACGGCTCCGATGAGCCCCGGCTCTGAACTCAAAAAAGTCGGAGGAGGAATAAAATCAGGGATGGAAATAGCCGCTGACTGTTGAGTAGGGCTATGCAGCATTTGGGCCAGTGCCTCGGACTTGAGAGGTCTACTCACCACCCTTTGTAAATCATGGTCGGACAGCCTGGAGGACAGAGAGGAATGAGACCTATGGCTCCGCTCCGACAGAAGAGGGGATCCCGGAGCCGAGTGGATGGAGCCGATGGAAGGGGATTTAGACCTCTTCTTTGAAGGTGGCTCCGATAAGCCTATCGGAGCCAACTGAGTCTTGCCAACCTCGGCTCCAGCCGGAGCCGAGTTAACGGTATGAGATTTCGAAACATCGGCTCCAGCCGGAGCCGATGTCAAAGCCGCTTTAATGCTTCCACGAGACGGCACTGAAACTGGAGCCGACGGCCTGGAAGTCTTAGAAGGCTTCCCCGATGCAGACTGGGTCGGGGGGCCTTCAGGCTTTAACAAGCCTCGGAGAATTAACTTGTTTTTGCGTTCCTGCAGGACTCTAGGGCTGAATGCATGGCACACAGCACATGAGTCCTGCAGGTGCAAAGGTCCCAGGCAATATACATAAGAAGTGTGACCGTCTGTCAGAGACATTTTCTGACAGCACGAATCACACTTCTTGAAGCCTGAGACCTTGGAGTCTTTAGACATCCTAAAAAGCTGTGTGAAAAAAAACACAAACACAACACACAGAGACACCCTTAACCAAAATAAAAATCCAGTCACACTGAAGGACAGGGAAAAGAGAGAGAGTGGGCCAAAGGCCTAAAAGTTAAAAAGGGGATAAAACGGGAATTCTAACACAAGGGGGGACCCGATTTAAACTAATGGAATACTCTATATAAAACTAAGCTAAATGGAAAAAATAGGGGTAGAAATTGAAGTTTTTAAACAAGCAAACTTACTAACCTGCCAGAGCCGGTAGAAGAAGCACCTCGTCAGCTAAGCGGCAAACGAGATCTGAGTAGTTACCGCCTAGCATTGTGGGATATAGGGGAGCCTCGAGCCGGTGGAATTAGCTCTCGAGCTTTAGTATTGGCCGAGTCGGAGCCGAGGATCGGCTCCGAACCCATCCAGCAAGAATGAAGGCGAGATTGACAACTTAACATCTAGAATTACAAAAAGGTGTACACAATAATTAGATATACAGCAGGAGATGATTGACTTGAAGGAACGGCTGTATGCACAAGGCTACTCTAGGAAAGATACAGATCTAACAGTGGATAGATTCTTAAATAACTGGCCACAGAAACCTGGAGTAACTTTAGAAAAGAATAATCAAGGAACATCTTCTATGCATATGATGATTACATATAGTACAGATAATAAACGGATTAAAGATATTATATATAAATATTGGCCAATTTTGACACAAGATGCAAAACTTCGGGCCATAGTGGGTGATAGACCACCATTTTGTTATAAGAATAAAAAGAATATCAAGAGACTTCTGTGTATGAAAGATGGATTTTCCAAACCTAAAATAACAGGATGCAAAGGCACTTTTCAATGTGGGAATTGTTCTGCATGTGAATACATTGATTCTAGCAATACTTTTAAGCATCCAAGTATGGACAAAGACTTTATTTTCAAATGTAAGGCCACATGTATTTCTCAAAACATAGTTTACTTAGCCACCTGCAAAGACTGTACATCATTTTATGTTGGCAAAACTAATCAACTGCTTAAAAAGAGACTTCTTCGGCATCTAGGTGATGTACGTAAAGACAACGCACATAATGCATTAGCGCTGCATATTTCTACATTTCCCACTCATAGCTTCGTGTTCAAAGTTATTGAGAAGATTTATGTAGGAAATAAAACAGGTGATTTAAGTAATAGAATGGAATTGTGTGAAACTAAATGGATTGTAAATTTGCAAGCAGACCGCCCTCCGGGACTGAATAATGTTATTCCTTTTAAACCAGTCTTGAAAGCTAAGAGACCTACTATTGGATAATTAAGGAGGCGTGTTATAGACCTTTTATGGTCTTAACTTCTGATGTCATCAGAGGTGTTGTTCGTGTAATGGGATATCATTGGTCAAAGGTTTCTTTTAAAAAGTGAGTAATGGAGTCCCTTTTTTATTCACGATCTGATGAAGGTTTTACCGAAAGCGCTTATTGAGTGAACATTGGGACATTTCTTTGGTTTTTATTGTGCAGTCAGCAGCTTTTGTCTGCCTTCTCATCGTTTTACCTACAAGACATTACTTTGTGGAGGATGCTGAAAGTTTTTGCTACCAGCACCGAAGGATTTAAAGAACTTATGTGAATAGCAGCTCACACTCTGAGGCGTTTCGCCTTACACCTGCAAGACCTTAAGTATAGCTCAGACTTTAAAGAACTATTTGCTCTAAGGTAAAACTGAGTGGTGAAAAATTACCAGATGGTTTGAGTGAGAAGTTATTCAAGCCTCAACATTTTTTATTAATTTTACTGAAAGTTTATTACAACAGAAAGCATATTTATTCTATCAAGACTAAAAAGTGTTTTATAAAAGCAGTCCTGGATTACATGCGATTTGTATCTTCAATAAAACTTTTATTAGTTTTATGGAAGCTTACTTGGAGTCGTACTTTATATTAGTGAGATGCTGCATATAAATTAAGTCATACAGCCGTAGAGTAGCGACTAGATTTAAACTTTTGAAAATAAGGAGCTGGAATGACAAATTCACCTTAATGCCTACAACCTGCCTGGACTTAATTTTGCTTGGTCAATTAAATGCATTCTTCAGCTTAGGAAACTGGACCACAAACTCATTAATGGTTTTGACGTGGCGTTTGCTCCTTTCTTCATTTTTCATGGACATTTTTTATGTCCGTCTTTTGATGGTTTCTGTTCATTTTCTGTTCTGTTACAATGCATACTTATGCATACTCATTTGCATTTTTCCACATATTTTAATGATTGCTTTCTTCTCTATTTTTAGTGCATGACATTTTATGGCTGCTCGGTTTTAACAATGAACTGAAGACCTATGGGTGACAGCATTTTTCTTTTTTTTTCATAGATTACAACTAGGCTAACTGCCCTTGTGGGCCATTTTAAGCCTAACCAGTTACCCCATGTGAGACTCAAACCCTGCACCTTGTTTCTGTAAGGTAAACACCTTAAGCATTATGCCAAACTCCTTTTGCTTATTTTTTAATACACTTAAGATTACAGTTTGTATTTTTTTTATCTGTGGTATTTCTTCATACATCATCTTTTCCACAGTTAGTATAGTTGGTGCCTTTTTTGATTCATGTGCCTGTTGTCATACATGGATTCACGCACGAGAACACATACCTTTCTTTACTTCAGCTCTAAGATTTTTTTTTGTTTGGTTTCTTTTTAGTTTATCACTCCTTTTGGAAGGATTTTGTTCGTTGGTGCTAAATAGCCTTTAGTGAAAGGAGTTTTGTGATGCATTGTTCCTGTTTGGAGACAGACTAGGAGTTAATTACTAGTTCTGCACTTCAGTTTATTTGGACTTTGTATTAGTAATACTCTATTTTATTTTGGATTGTAAAAAATGACTAGTGTTACATCAGGCTAACGTTTAGTTGTAGGCTAGGATCATTACTTTGTATGCAGTTGTCAATCATGACTTATGATCCTTTGTGCTTTATGTATACATTACTTTTTCATGGGTTAAACGGTTATTGAAAAGTTGAGCTGATGAATTCCAGTTGGTGGATGAAAGCACTTATAAATTAAAGCTCAGTTATTCAGGTGACTAAGCATGTTTGAGTTTGTTTCTTCAGTAGCTTCATAGAAGAATTAACACCTGAAGTTTTGGACTACTTATTACTGTTGCTTAATACTGTAACTTTTAAATGTTTTTATTTTTCATAAATAATAAGGAAGTTAAGTCAGTCTTCTACCTTAATGCTGGGGACAATTATCTCCTCACATCTCTCCTGTGTTTTTGTGTAGTTGTTCGTCCTGTAACTCACTTTTTGCAATACACGGGGATCATGGGTTGGAGCGGATTACCAGAGCCATTGGTGATTTTTGACATTTGACTTTAACAAACACATATCTTAGAGTTGCTTTATTCTTTGTCAATGTCCCCTTAAAGCTCGATTTCCATTGTACAATACTATAAAACCTTTTTTTTTTTCACCAAGTATATCTGTTTCTCATCTCTAATAGTTCTCGGTTCCATTTTTTCAATCTGTATAATCAATTTTTTTACCTCTCTTACTAATGGTTTGTCTTTGGTTTCCATTTTGTAGTTGTGGTTTTCACTGCCACTATCAACACTAAAGACAACAATGCTTTCACCTCTTTAGTACAGGTTACTTTACACCAACTCAGCAAGAACATCACTATACTGAAGTTAAAGGAAACCCCCCCCCCCCAGAACTAAAAAAATGTTTTTCCACTCTATCTTTGTTTCCTGACCTATTTTAACATCTCAAAATCACTCTAAGTGCTTTATTTGTAATTTTAGCCCATTTTCCACAACATGGTTACCAATGGGGCTTGATGCATCAACATGATCTTGTACTCCCTCAAGCCTTTCTCTTTCCCATAATACTTTGTATGATTCATGCCAGACATAAGGAAGTAACTTTGAGTTCCCATGCCATTGACATATAATGGGATTTGGGAGCGTCACTGTTACTTTCTTTACCTTCTGTAAAAGGACTGCTTATTTTCTGTCTCTGATCACACTCACTTATGTTTGGCTCAGACCTTGATGTACACTATACTTAGAAGTTATCCAGCTACAGCCAGAAAAGTGACTACATTTCAGGTCTTTGTTCAGTGCTTTCTTTTGTAGCTCAAGAGGAGTTGAGAGTTCCCCTCTTCCCACACTACTGCAGAGGTGTTAAAAGTGTTACTGCACTGAGAGACTCTTGCAGAATCAATTCCTCAGACTACAAAGGAAAACTCTGAACAAAGACCTGCAATTTACTTTTCTGGCTGTGGCTGGATAACTTCTAAGTATAATGCAAAACAAGGTCTGAGCCAAACAAACGAAGGTGATGAAAGACAGAAAAGAAACAGTAATTTTACAGAAGGTAAAGAAAACAACAGTGACACTCCCAAATCCCATTATATGTCAATGGCATGGGAATTCAAAGTTACTTCCTTATGTTTGGCATGAGTCATAAAAAGTATTATGGGAAAGAGAAAGGCTTGAGGGAGTAACAAGATCACATTGATACATCAAGCCCCAGTAGTAGCTATGTTGTGGAAAACAGGCTAAAATTACAAATAAAGCACCTAGAGTGATTTTGAGGTGTTAAAATAGGTCAGGGAACAAAAACAAAGTGAAATAAAAACATTTTTTTTTAGTTCTAGGGTAGAGTTTTCCTTTAAACTCCCTTTCAAATACAAGATTTGGCATATTACTTGAGTTGTTTCTGTATTAAAGCATCTTCAAACACTCCCAAAATATAAGCTCCAAAGAACCTCTTTCTAAACCAGGAGTCTGCAACCCGTGGCTCTGGAGCCACATGTGGCTCTTACACCCCTCTGCAGTGGTCCCAGTAGCTTTGAAAAATAATGGCCACTCTACCACACACACAGACACACACACTCAGAAAGTGATCGAGCGATGGACTTTAAATATTGCTCTTAGAAACTTGCTAGAATAACAGTTTCTGTTGCCATGGATTTCACACACACAGAGCGATGAAGCGATCCCCTGGCAGCAGCAGTATCTCCTGATAGGTTTCCTTACCTCTCAAAGTCTTACTACAAGAAATCTGGACAGAGCCACAAATAAAGGGGAATAAAGGGACAGACTTTAAATATTTCTCTTATAAACTTAGAAACGGGCTAGAATAACATGGCTTCTTTTAACATGCATTTTCCACATCCACACCCACACACACACACCTCTCAACTGTGCAGATTTTTGCAGAATATCCTGACTTTTGTCTCATATGTTTGGTCTGTTCTCATAAAATTGTGGTTTTCTGGAAAAATAATTAAGGGCTGAAGTTAGAAATAAAACAGACATTTGAGTTTCGGACTTCAACCCCTTCAAAAAAGTAATGCTAATGCAAAATCCGTTATTATATCAACTTTCTACGCTTGTAAGAGCAATATTTTAAAGTGTGTCCCTATTTTTGGGCCTTTGTGCCCCATTATTTATGGCTTTATCCAGATTACTTGTTCTAAGAGGTCGAGAGATATACATATACAAACATACACAGCAATCAAGCAATCCCATCAAAGGAACAAAAATAGTGACGGATTTTAAATAATGCTCTTATAAACTTAGTTATTTTATATTTCACAGTGTTATCTTCATTTTAGGAGTCAAATAAGTTTTGTGGCTCCCGACAAATTTTATTTGGTGGGAGAGGGGCCAAAAATGGCTCCTTTGGCAGTGAAGGTTGAAGACCTCTGTTCTAAACCATCACATCTCCAACATACCCATCTTGTAGTGGTACAGAGATATTTGTGCAAACATTTCCATGCAAAATTTTTTTTCTAATTTAGTTATAAATATAGGGGTAAGACATTTCCCATAAATATCTGTATTCAGTCCATACTGCTTTTAATTTTATACTGTATTGTCTTCTCATGTTTAATATAGTTTTATATTCTCTACTTGTTACTCTTCCAGTCTATTGCCTGTTCTGGCCTCAGTTATAATGTACTATTTGTGGTTTAACAAATTTACTATCCACCCTGCACATATCTTCCTTCAACTCTACCATCAGACCTGCATTTACAAGCTGATCAGAGTTTAATAGTCCAAAAGTTTAGCTTTATTTTTTTATTTATTTATTTTTTTATCATTTGTTCTTTGTTTCCCAAATTCTCATTACATTTTCTTCTTTTTTATCACTACACACACACACACACATAAATATATATATAAATATATATATATATATATATATATATATATATATATATATATATATATATGTAGTACAGGCTCTGTGTTATTCTATTTTTCAAACATCTACCTTTTGTTAAAGATTTCCTTAATAGTTTTTTGCTTATAAAGCTGCACATAAAACTGTTTATATTCCTTTCCTAAATCTGCTCATGTGTGATCACGTCATTACCTCATTGGACATGTACATACATTCCAAGCCCTGAATCAAATACATTAACTATTTGTCTCACAGTGATCAGCTCATGCAAAAGCGAGAAAAAAAAACTGTCTGGTGATGCTGGGTGTTTTCATTTCTTAAATCTATGGCCCTTTATTTCACTTACCTTGTAGAGATATGCTTGTTCTCTTTTTCATTCCTAACTTACAGTTTTACTTTTACAAAGAGTGCTCCTTGGTGCTTCTTGCATTAGCATGTTTTTTCATGTCGTCCTTCTACTGGTCTCTTCTTAAAGTTCTGCACCATGGCCTGGCTATGCAAGGGATCTTACTTCTGAAGTAGTGCTTTAAAGCAGACTGGCTGACAGGCACAGCTCCAAAAGTGGGCTGAATAGATGCCCTTGTAGGCTTTCAGCATAATGTGTAACTGTTTTCAGAAAATCTCTCAGCATTACAATTACAGCTTTGCAAACATTCTGCATACAACCTTCCACTAGGCCATTGGCTTGTGACCAAAGTGATGTTACCTTCTTCTGTGTAATTCTTTGGTACTCACAAACAGCACAAATTAACAGATTTAAGCAGGTTCTGGTATCCAAAAAGTAGCAAATAGTATACTGAAAGTTGAATTAATGTATGGGAGAATGAGGAATATATTGGTTCAATCTATGGAGGTTTTCATCAATCATCAGTAAGAGCTAAAAATCCTCTTCCAAACAGTGGCCCACAGCAACCTATGTGCAAACCAATCCATGGCTCTCCCTGACAGTCTGGTATTCATATTTGAGCATACTTATTTTATTTTACACTAGCTTGAGATGATAATCCATATGCATGTTTCAAATCAGGTTAGTGTCTACTTTGCACTATACTTTCTTCAATGATACTCACACACACATTAGCTTCCTCATCGTTTTCTTTTTATACACAGCAATTAACTGCCTTTGAAACTCAAGAGTTCCCTGCTGGGTTATAACTCATCAGACTGGATTATCTTCCCTCTAACCACATGAAAATTGTTTTTTTTTTTTTTAACTTCCTTTTACTCTAATCGCTTCTCAACTGTCTGTATAAAATCACTTATTGATATTCTAAAGCTCTAGTTTTGGCTTTAGCCTGCTGAATGTTTTTACTTGTTAATACATCCCTTGACGAGCACATGCCTATGACCATTTTTAAATCTTTGTTTAACACGATCAATTACATTTCTGGTCACTCTGCACTGTCACTTGAACATCGCCTATATAAACAACTGCTGCCTCACCCATGTTTGCCATCACTTCTGTGCCACTATCACTGTTGTTTGTCATATTTGTTTTGTTGATACAAACTGATTTCAACACCTGTTTTCTGTTCTACAGCTACTCAGCAGCAAAATTACTCTTGTATTCTGCAGCCTTTTTTTCTTTCGGCTTTTCCCAGTTAGGGTATGCCACAGTGGATCACCTGTCTGCTCATGACTGGCAGCGGAGTTTTACAGTGTCGAGTTGCCAACTCGGCGCCCAACCTTCCAAAGAAGGCGCACACGCACTCACTCATGCCTAGGGCCAATTTAAGAGTGTCCATTCCACCTACAGCATGTCTTTGGGATGTGGGAGGAAACCGGAGCACCCGGAGGAAACCCATGCGACCACAGGGAGGACATGCAGACTCCGCACAGAAGGCACCCCGGCCAAGGATCGAACCGGAGAACCTCTTGCTGTGAGGCGGCAACGCTAACCCCTGCACCACTGCGGCTGCCCTCATGTATTCTGCACCTATTATTCCTAAAGCTAGGCACCATTCCTTTAAAGGGACTCTATCACAATATCTGCCCTGCCTTTTGCAACTAACGTTTCTATGGGATCTACTCACTTTGCTATTCTTTAACTGTAGCCTTCTTTCTGGTTTAACATTATCTTTATGTTCTTTGGCCTGCCAGTTTTGCTTTATTCAGTTCTTTTTGTCAAATCAACCACTGTAATAAACACTTCTTTTTTTTTTACCTTGTGTTTTCTTTTTGCCACCTACTGGTCTTAAAAATCTTTATTAAATTATTACTTTTGACATAGGCAAACATTCATTACCAGAAAAGAATAAAAGAAGTTATGTAATTACCATAACGTTCCATGTTTGTAGTCCATCTTGCCTACATTCTTGCTGGATGGGTTCGGAGCCGATACTAAAGCACGAGAGCTTTTACTGGCTCGTGGCTATCCCCTATCCCATGATGCCTCATGGCAATTCCCTAGATCTTGTTTGCAAGAAAGTAACTACATGCATAATAGTAATTATACTATCAGTAACTATGTACATACAAACAAAAGGTAATTTGATATAATATCTATGCCATGTGAACACACAACTACAACAAGGTCAGACAGCATAATGGATAGTCCACCAGTTCCTCCAGGAAACAGGAAGGAGGGTGGGACGCAAGAATGTAGGCGAGATGGACTACAAACATGGAACGTTATGGTAAGTACATAGCTTCTTTATGTTATGTAGTCCTATCTCGCTGTAATTCTTGCTGGATGGGACAGTGTCCCTAGCACCTTTATCCTGGGTGGCTCAAGCAGAGACTCTTCAGCATAGTGGATCAAAAGGATGACCTGTTCCGGGAGGTCAAATCCAAATTTGTAATGAGTGACAAAGGTATGAGGTCTTGCTCAAGTAGCTGCTGCACAAATGGTATCAATTGGGAGTTTTGATCTGAAGGCATATGAAGCTGATACTGCTCTAGTTGAATGACCTTTTACTTTAGCAGGTAGTTTCCCAGCATTTTTGTAAGCAAAAGAGATGCAGTCTGAAAGCCATTTAGACACAGTAACCTTGGAGATGGGCAAGCCTTTATTTTTGTCAGAGAAGGAAACAAATAATTGATCCGATTTCCGAAAATCTTTTGTCCTGTGCAGATAAAATCGGAGGATTCTGTGGACATCCAATTGGTGTAGTTTGTATTCTGATTTTTTTTCGGAAGAATACTGGTAATTCAACAGTTGTGCTTAAATTATATTCTGAACATACCTTAGAGTAGGAAAGAAGGATTAGTTCTTATGGAGACTCTATCCTTGTGGAATATAATATAAGGAGGCTGAATGGTCTGGGCTTGCAATTCTGAAACCCTCCTAGCAGATGTTATTGCAACTACGAATAATGGCTTCCAGGACAACAATTTCAAATCTGATGAAGAAGACAGTTCAAAAGGTGGAGAAATCAATGAGGTCAGAACTAACTTCAAGTCCCAGGGCTCCAGAGGTTGCCTGATTGGAGGTATGAGGACGACTCTTTTCAAAAAGGTTTTGCATAAAGAGTGGGACATAAGTGGATTTCCCATGTTCCCAAAATAATAATTAGAGATGGCAGCTAACTGAACTCTAATAGTAGCAGCTGCAGCTCCTTCTTAAAAAAATAGATGCAAGGAAGGACAGGTTAGACTCTATGCGAACTGAGTAGGGATCGATGCCTTGTTTAGCTGCCCAAGTGGAAAACTTTTTCCATTTGCTGGAATACAATTTCCTGGTAGAAGGTTTATGTGAAGAAATGAGGATGTATTTAACGGTAGGAGAAAAGGAAAACACTTGGCTATTCTTCGAACTGGAGCAGCCATGCTGTCAATTTCAGGGTTTGGATGGTAGGATGGAACTGTCCCGATTGATGAATCAGAAGGTCTGGAGATGGTTCCAGAATCCATGGTTCCTCCAAGAGATAGGGCCACAGGAAGGGGAACAAGACTTGACGAGGCCAGTAAGGGGCAATGAGGACCAGGGTATTCCAACAGTTTTGCTTTCTGAATCACTTTTGTTATGAGGGGAAAGGGTGTAAAAGCATAAAGTCGTCGCTGGGTGACATTCCCGGACGGGGAATGAGGGCAAAGTAGTTGTTGCATTTGGTGTTCATGTACAGGGCGAAAAGGTCGCAGCAAGGTTGGCCCCATTTGCTGAAGATCTCTTCCGCAACTTCTGTTTCCAGGGACCACTTGTGAGGCATCAGAATTGCTCGACTCAATTTGTCTATCACATTGGACTTCCCCAGGATGTGCTTTGCTACTACAAAGCATGGAGTGTCAATCGCCCATTTCCATACTCTTAGTGCCTCTCAACAAAGTGGGTAAGACTTGGTTCTTGGTTCCCCCTTGCTTATGTACCACACTACAGACATGTTGTCTGATTGAATTACAATTGTCCCGGTGGGAAGAGAACTATGAAGTGCTTGCAACGCATATAGCACTGCTCTCATCTCTAGAACATTTATGTGCAAGTGGTTCTCGTGATCCTGCCAGATACCTTGGACCGTCATTCCCAGGTAATGTCCCCCCACCCTATCTGGGAAGTGTCCTTGGTCAAGACTGCATTTTGTTGAGGAGGAACATGGGGACGGCCTAGATAAAGCTGATCTATATGCAACCACCATGTTAGATCTGAGTTTATGATGAGTATTTGGTGGGACAAGGGTAGATCCTGCATTGACCACTGGGCAAATAGCAGCCAGTGAAGTACTCTCATGTGTAGACGGGCTAGGGGAACTAAGAGAGTGGTGGATGCCATGGTCCATAGGACTTGAACTATCCTGGCCTGTACTTTGTCTTTTTCCAGCAAGAATCTGACTTGATTGTGCAACGATTGTATCCTTTCTGGTGTCAGTTTTGCTGTCATGGTGGTTGAGTTTATGTCTGAGCCTAAGAAAACAATGCGCTGTGAGGGAGATGAGGCAGATTTTTTTAGATTTACTGTAATCCATAATCTGGCACACAAGGACAGACTCGTCCCTGGCTCGCATTAGTTGGTGCTTAGTGGTAGCAGTGAGGGGCCAGTCGTCTAGGTATGGAAACACCTGAAATCCTTGACGTCTCAGGTGAGCCGTTACCACTGCCATACATTTGGAGAACACTCTGGGGGCTGTAGTGAGACTAAAGGGCATTGTTCAAAATTGAAAATGACTGGCTCCCAGCCGCAAGCGTAGATATTTTCTGGAGCACCTGTCCATTTTGATATTGTAGAATGCATCCTGAAGATCTATGGAGCACATCCAATTGTTTTTTCTGATAAATGGAAAAACTGACTGCAGAGAGATCATACAGAACTTCGATTGACCTAGAAGTGATCTCCAGTCCCCTGTCTTTTTTGGAACTAAAGAATCGTGAGTAAGTTCTGGAACCTATTGTGCTCTGTGGGGACTTCTTGGATGACTTTTTTGAAGCAACGAGATGACCTCTGATGTTGCACGGTCTAACTGAATGGATGGCACATCAGGTAAAGACAGATTTACAGGGGGATCTGAAACAAAGGGAATGAGGTAACCTCTGGAAATTATATTTTGTACCCATCGATCTTGGGAAATTTGTAGCCAGGCGCTTGGGTACAGTGAGAGACAACCCCTGACTGCCTCCAGAGATGGACAAGTCAGGCAACCCCTAAGGGGCGATGGAAGGGACGATAAGAGAAAGCCTCTCTATCACCCTGGTGTTATGGACCCCCCTCTGCCGGGAGCATGGCATCTTCCATTATATCCTCCCCCTCTGCCTCTAGGGGAGGGTTGACCTTGTGCCTGAGGGAAACCTTTATGGTATTTACAGAACCACATCTTCCCTCCTGTATGACCCTTGGGATAGGGTCTAGAAAGAAGGGAGAAACGGACTCCGACAGCAGATAAGGTTTTCCCGTCCTGCTCGCACCTGGTCAAAGTCTCTTTTACCTGAGGTCCAAAGAGAGTTGAACCATCAAAGGGGACATTGGTAAAGGAAGACTTAAAGGATTCCGTAAAGTTGCACAGACCCATCCAGGCATGCCTCCTAAGAGAGATCCCTGTTGCGGCTGCCCTACTCGCTCCGTCAGCTGCATGTGAAATCAGCCTCATGGAGGAGTTAGCAATAGAGGTAAGGGTGGAGAGCTGCGCAGATACCTTGTCAGTGGATCCCAAAGCTACTGAACCCTGAAGGATATCTCTCAACTCCTTCAGAAGATCCCATTGAAGTCTGGTAAAATGGGACAGGTAATTCAGTGATCGTAAGGTAAATGCCGCTGAAGAGAAGGTACGCTTTCCATACCTATCCATCATCCTAGACTCTATTAGGAGGATGGATATTAGAGGATGTCTCTGACCCCTCCTTCTTCGTGGCCGCTGCTACCACAATAGCATCCACAGGAACTCCCTTAGATAGGAAAGATTTGTCTTCCGGAGTGGTTATAAATTTGTTTGGCCTCCTCAGGACAGGCTCCACTGTGTCCAGGGAGGTCCAAGCTTTCCAGGATATGGCGGTGTCACCCAGGAGGTGGAAGGTCAGGAACCAAAGGCCTTAAGGTACACCGATTCGTCCTCAGTAGAGTTAGAGGTCTTCCAATCACCCCTCTGTCTAAGGATTTCAAGGATGTCCGCAAAAGAGACATCCTCAGAGGGGGATCTTGGGGACCCTTCGGACTCATCCAAATCAGTGTACGAAGTGACAGACTCAGGTGAGTCAATGTGCTTCCTCTTGCAAAGTCTCTTCCGAGGAACCTCCTCAGTAGGATAATCAGGAGAGATCTCAGAAGAGGGGACAGCTCCAATGGGGGCTCCTTGGGACTCTGGTTCCCTACGCTTAGGGGCAGGCGGGGGAGAAGAGGTTGCTGCCGGCTGCTGCAGGGACATCAGGTCCAAAGACAGAGCTTTGGCACTAGACAAAACTTTCTCTATTGCTTCGAAAGCCTTACCACCCCACTCCGAAGACCTCTGCTCCGAGGAAACAGAAGGTCTGCTCTGAGCAGGATGGGCAGGTTCCGAATCGGATGTGGGAGCAGAGCTCAATCGATCCAAAGCACCGAGAGGGAGGGTCGGTTCTGAAGAAAAACTGGGGCTGACTATCCCTCTCGGAGTCGACTCAAGAGTGTCGGGCTCCCAGACCCCTCGGCTCCAGACTGTGCCAATGAGTATAGAGTTACCGGTTCCGAGGAAGTGGGTAGAATTCTCGAAACTGAAGGTTCCCGTGCTAAAGGCCCCGAAACATTAGACTCCAAGAGTGAAGCAGTCAGAGGAGGAGCAGTAGACTGAAGACGGTACGGCTCTGGAGCCTTTAGGCCTGGAGGGGATAAACTTTTTGCCAGCGTCGAGTCACAGAGCAGCCTCTTCACCACTCGCTCAACATCCTCATCAGAAAGTATCCTGGAGGAATGGGTGGAGATAGATGGAGATCTCCTCCTTTCCAAAATAGGAGATCTCAAGGTAGGAGAAACCGGTTCCAAAATAGGGGATTGTCTAGTCAGAGAAGGTTGTCTCGGCACCAAAGAAACAGACTGCATCGATACTGAAGAAACAGAACCGGAGACAGAACTCTTCGGCTCCGTCGCTTTAGATTTCTTAGAGGGTTCCGAAGCTGGAACCGATGGAGACTTCCTTTTATGGTTCTTGGAAGGAACTAGCCAAAAGCCCTCTATTAGTTTTCTCTTCCTTTCGTTAAGAGCACTAGTACTAAAGGCGTGACAGAAAGTACAGGTTCTTGTAAATGAGCCTCTCCAAGACAGTACACACAGCTGGTGTGACTGCCAATGACATTTTTTGAGAACACCTGTCACATTTTTTAAAACCAGAAGGGTGGTGTTCTTTATGTTCTCTTTCTTTGTCTTTAGACATATTTCCAAGAAAATAAATAACAGTACAACAACAAAGCAAATACAACTACGTAAAGGAGAAGAGAGAAAAATGCTTTTTTTTTTCTTCTTCTTTATACAGAAGGACTAGCACTCAGGGAGGAAAGGTCCGCTAATTTAAATGGGCGACGACGGCCCTCTAACTAAAATGGGCCGTACAATCCCGAAGAAAAGGAGACAGGGGAGCAAGCACTCACTACAAACATTGCATTGATATTTCTATATCCCAAGCAGACTCCATATATGATGTCCTTAGGTAGATGGCAAATGCTGGAGGTGCAATGGGGAAGAGAGGTACCTGGGAGCATACGTTCTCAGAGTCTAATGAGTTGGCAGACTAAGAATTCCTTCCAGAGCACTCTGCCAGGAATATAGGGTGAGCAAATGAGTGTAACTAATGAAATTACTTATGAGCTGAGATACAGGATCGGAATTGCCTAGACATAGTAAGGTATTGCCGAGTTTAATTCTGGTGGCTGCCAAAAAAAGCAATTACTAGAAAATCAAAATCTAAACCAACTATACTTGTAGTGAATATTTTAACAGAGGTAAAAAAAAAAAAAAAAACAGGTAATGGGATCTTTAGAAATGGGTAGGAGTAAATTACATAGAAAAATGGAAATTATGGGAACAATACTTGCAAAAAATGTTTTGGAGGAGGGATGATGTTTAACAGAAGGCAGGAACTGAACAATTTATGTACTGTTACTTTGACTATGTAATAGATAATATATGTGATATAACATTTTAAATGTGAATCTGTTAATGTGGTTTGATTACTTCAATAGAAATGTAATATAAATGCTAATTTGTCCATGTCACATGTGATAATTCAATAAAGATATTTAAAAATATTTAGAGACTTAGAAAATCTGAAGTCTATCTGAAGAGATTCCTAGTCTGTCAATGTCTAAAATGGACTGCGACTCAAAATTACCTCACACTGGAAGATGTGAGTAGCCAAGTTTCAAAACTATGCTGAGACTTTAAAAGCATAACAAAAAATGGTAGATCCTTTTACTGTTGCACATTGCAGGAGAGTAAATACACGAAGGCCTAAATGACAGATTTCCAGATTTTAGACTAGCTAAACAATCACGGGGATCAGAAGAAAAATGTAGTATTGAGAAAGTGAATTTAGAACTACAAAATGTAAAGATTAGTTCAACCAGATTAGTACTATGCTGAGAATTTGTGGCAGAAGCTGAGTTTATTAGTGTGAAGAGAGGTCAAAACATAAATAATATATTCGTAGATTGGCTGTGTGGTGTAGAGGAATGAAGAACCAATTTTAATCCAGAAAACCAGAGTTCAAGTACCTGATTGTGAACGGGAAGATCCAGGTGGAGGAAAATGGGAATGAGTGGCCAAAGCCAGCTCTCACCCATCCTGGGAGGGGGGAACAGTTCTTCCATAAGCTTGGAAAGCAACAAAATGGACAAACTGAGGACATGAGATTGGCACTTTCATGCAAGTGATGATGGCATCACATGATGGCGGTAATATGCACAAACTGGGAAGACACTGGAGGTGTTGGGGCAATATAGATGGCTGTGTCAGCCATCATGGGTGAGCTTAGCTCAAAATGAGATGTATCCTTATTGCTGGGATTCCAGCAAAAGCACAAACCTATTTGGTTGTCTGGATGATAACCCACTCTGGTGTTTGTAGCCTTCATGCTGAGGCTCCACTGCAGTATAGGCATGGATGAGCTCAATACCAGTAGTTAGCAGCTGTAGAGGTTTTAGAGATATTCTAGAAATGTTATGAAAATGTGTGTAAAGCAGAGAAATGTGGAAATCAAGAAAGAGTACAAATGGAAATATTTATGGAAGACAATTATTCTTAAGTTAGGGGTAAACAAAGTTCAACAACTAACAGTTAAGACAGGAGGTGATGAGATAAAAGTGGTGATGTATAGTCAATCTTAAAGAAAGTCTCCAGGAACAGACTGTATTCCTGTGGAAGTTTGGAAATTAGGCGGGAAGAAAGTGATAAAGATCTGGAAGAGTTTATATAAAAGTATTTTAAAAGGAGGGTAAGCACCTACATCTTGAAGAAAAGCAACGGTGGCTGTTACCTAAAGATGGCAAAACCCCTTCAGACCTAGCTTCATATAGACCCATTTCAATTTTAAACCATTACTGCAAATTGTTTGTCTATGCTAGCTAAAAGAAAGGCAAAGGTGTTGCCAAAATTGATAGATTAATATGGATCAATGTGGTTTTGTGAATGGGAGGCAAACATTTAACATTAACAGAACGATAATCCAGAGGGAAGCAGAATGTATGAAAATACCTCTGTTGTCAGTGGGTCTTTATGCAGAAAAAGCATACAAGGTTGTATTCTTGTTTTAATTTTGGTTTACTATTTTTAATATGCATATTGGTTAATTTTAGTAAGACGTTTTTGTAGATATATATTTTTATGGTTCTTGTACACAGACCTGAAGAAATCTAGGACAACGAAAGCGATCTTTGTTAACAAAAATTTATGGAACTAGATTATGTTTTGGACAACATATTTTTTTCTGGATGCCAAAATATACTTTTTTTGAGTGCCAAATGGTCTAATGTTTAAATATTTCCCACCATTATTATACCGTCTTTGATAAATTCACAGACTTTGTTTAATAATAATGTTTAATAAGAAGTACCACATTATTCATTTTATTTAAAGTGCATAAGGTTTGAATTATTAGGACATACCATCTCAAATATCACACTGATCAGGATGGGGGAAAGGATATGAATTTGTTAATATGTATACAATTACACTGTTTTACAATTGAATAAACCACTCCCATACCTGATAAACGGTATATTAGTCAAAAAGTTTGGGATGAAACCATCATTCTGTTTATTTTTTGTTTTGCTTGCACTGCTAGTCTGTGTGCTTAATAAAGGAATTTTGACTGGAAAAAGATAGTCTACCCTGCTTGGATGACTTCTGAATACCTAACAGAGTTAATAATTCTGTTTAATAATAACCATAATAATAAAAAATCAAAATAAGTTTTCATTTTTTGCTTTAGGACATTTAAGTTCGCAACTTCTACTACCACTTTAATTATTTTTTTCTGATTTTTAATATATGGTGATTAACTAAACATACAGGAATTGCAAAACTTCCAAACAGAGAAGTTTCTTGCACTGTTTTGTTCTGGTCTACTATACCTGTACAGTGGGCTGTTCAAGACTTAAGGGACACCACGGAGATAACTTGCTTCTTTAACAACTAACATTTACTGCAACTTTAAATATTCAATTTTTGGCATCCTTTAAACTTAACTTTTTTCCTGAGCATTATTCTGCACGTACTATTCCAACAAATTGCAATTATTTGTATGTAGTTTGCTCCTGCCTTTTTCTAAAGAACCTACCTCCAAGTTCTTTCATCTCCTTCACAACATTCAGTACTACAGTTACAGCTGGTTTAGATTTTGATTCCCATTTTCTAGTTATTACATTTTTGCAGCCAGCACTGTGAGACTTAGCAAGGTCTTTCTATGTATGGGCAATTCAAATCATGTGTCACAGTACAAAAAGAATCATTTTTTTCAGTTACAAGCATTTTGTCCCTCACCATTTCTAGCAAAGTGCTTTGTAATGACTTTTTTAAAATCTGCCAAATCATAACACTCCCAAAAACATGTTCCAAATTACCCTCATCATTCCCATCATACCACCAGCATTTGCTGTCTACTGGAGGAAACATTCTCTGAAGTCTGTCTGATGTACAAAAATGCCTATACAAACACTGCTAAGCAAAATCCTAAACCTTATGGAATTTGTTGTGTATTTGGGAGCCATAGAGATGCCCACCCCCCATTGTTACTTGGTAAATTGCCTTTACCATCTGTCTTCTATTTTTCTTTAATCTCCTTTGACTCGTAGTCATCATACAGTATTTTATATGTCCTACTAACTAACCATTTTTAACAGCAGCTTCTGTTCTATGCTTAACTAAAAACTCTACCAGGGCGTGTTTTATTTCACTTAGCACTCCCCTATCACTTTCTCTTTGCCTATACTCTGATATTAAACCCTCGTTGGGAAGGCAGTCTCTTACCTGCAAGTCCAAACTTCTGCTTGGCCTCATCCCACTCCAGTACCTTTCCTTCTCAAGTTATTTGATCCCAATACCTTGTTAATCTCCCTTGACCAATAAGTGATATTATATGCAAACCAAGTTATACTTTATGATGCTGACTACACAATTTAAGAGATGCAGGTTAACACAGCTGTGCTGAATACTTACTCACTGGATAGTGAGTTAACATTTACAAGTGCTTAAGAGCCTAAGGCTAAGTAAAAATTGGTGTTAAACTGAAGGGTTGCAATAATTAAGAAACATGCTGCTCCCCATAATTAATGAAAATGAAAACTGATCCAAGAACAAAACATTATTTTGAAAGGAAGGAGGCAAAAAGTAATTAATTGTTACAATGACAAATATTATGGCAGCATATCTTTTGATGGAAGCAAATAATATAACTGATAGATAATCATAGTTTGGAGTGGTAAGGGATTACTGAATAATTACTTAAGTTGGGCCACTGACTTAGTGCAGATTAATGATAAAGCACAAGGGTTGAGTTGGAGTTCCATTTACTTACAAGGGCTAGTCACAGCTCCTCCATGAATGAAGAAAAAAACACAAGTGTTTCTATCTGAGCATGACTTACAATTTATGATGCATCATGAATACTTTACATGCGATCACGGCTGTTACATTGTGAAGTAGCCTTCAAACAACTTTGCTGGCTAGAGCATCCACATCTATTAACTTATAATCAGATGATAACTGCTCAAAATCTACTTTACCAGACACAAAAAACAATTCTACAAAACGTAATTGAACCTTACTCTACTCTAATAATCAAGTACTATGGTCTACTAATAAATGTCTACTAAAAGTCAACAAAGGTAAGAATACTGCTAGGGACTCTTTTTCCAATCGGGTAGCAAAACTTTGGAGCTCACTCCCTCTAACATACAAACTACTCCTGACAAGGGTCGCTTTAAAGGCTGCTTAAAACTCATTTAACTAGTGAATGGCTCTGCTCAAATAACAGGCCCGGTTAACTACATCTTTCTACAATCTACCCTACTTCTCAAAAAACCTATACCCCCCCTTTACACTAGCACACCTATACCTATATGTCACCATCACCTGTTGTCTTTCACTCCCACACTTATATCCTCTCCAATCCTTAGTAATCAAAAACTCAACCTTTCTCTTTTGTCATTTCAAAACACTAAAAACTCAGAACATTTCTAGGAGAAATTCACTGCATACACGGATCTGATGTGTACTGAATGCATCTCACTCGGTTAATCTGCACTTATGATGGAAATAGGGAAAAGTGAATCCCTATCTGTATGTCCTGTCAAGCCTTACCACTTTTAGATTCTACACTTATAATTGTAACCTTGTAGCTGTCAACTGTATGTGAAGCTTTTCTCCCCGGGCCTCCACTGAAAACAGGTTCCTCAGTCGGACTTTCACGGCAAACAAAAGTAAAATAAAAGTACAAGTGTATGCTGGATGTATATTATAACCTTTTGAATTTATAAAATTCATAGTTCTTTACTTGCACTGTATGAAGACTACATTTGTTACAATATGTACTCTATGAAAATGGCATATTGTAACATTTAAGGAGGGTACAGCAGGAAGGGCATTCAATAATGACATACCAATTATGACAAGGTTAACATTACTAAGAATGATTCACTGTTAGTGCTGTAGTACAGTATTGATACTATCCACTAATAACCTTACATTTACTATGCTTTAACTTTAAATTTTACATATAAATAATATGTTGATATTACATGCCCAATCTGCTTAACTGCTACTGTTATTTTTTGTAACTCCTGTAGTACTTTGTACCCGGGTCATAACTGAAAAGGGTCGGTACACCATTTCACGTACAAAGTTAACAAATGGTAACATAAAATAAATGCAAATAAAACTACATGGAGCTCTGTGATTATACTTTGAATCTGGGAAGAAGAAAACTAAGCATTGTTCTGATTATATGAATGATGTTTAAAGACTGCTAAGCACTTTTCAGCACAGCTGAACTCTAGTTTCATGTTCAAGCTTAAATAATGGCCACCAAAACACAACAGCAGGAAGCTCAAGCAGCCTTAAAAGCTGTGACGTACTGCATGCTGCAACACTTTTTCTGTATGTAGCAGTGCCAAGTATATTACAACTTTTAACTCATTACACCTATTTGCAGTCAGTTAATGAAGTGTTACATTCTGGATAGCTTACATTTGGACATGAATTGCATGATGCTCACAGTCAAAGGAAATTTAAAAGTGATCTTCGGATCTGAAATTCGAACATGAAAATCTCAGGAGTCGGCTGACCGTCACTTGCGAACTGCTTATGCTTCGGGCACCGCATGGCAAGAAAGACTGACAAAAATGACGTCGGATGCATCTTTTATACCCCTGGCGCACTGATGTCCAGGAAGAGGCTAGACAGCAACCGACGCCGGACCTAGACTTTGGAATTCAGGCCGACTGAGGGTAGCCTGCCAGCAGGATAACCCAAGTGTAATGACTGCAACAGTGAAACACGAAGAACATCTGCCTGGTAAAGCACACTAGAGAATGTAATAACAGTAGTTTTACATTTTCGGTCTTGGAGCAGGTACAAAAAAATCAAAGAGGAGACAATGGGAGGACATCCTTGAGTATCATGAACTATTCTGGCAGTTATTTTTACAAGCCAACAGATTACCTGGTCTAAATGAGGTCTTACCCATTGTCCCAGTGTTGAAATTAAGGTCAGCAAAATTATAACCTCTCTATAAAACTTCCTATCTCAGTACAAACTGGTTTTACAAACTTGGTTTAACAAGTAAAAAAATAAAAGTTTCCTTGTTTCTGTTTCTTAGCATACATAGTGTTAATATGTAATAACATGTTTATTAGCATGTTTAATAAGTGGTGCTCTTTAAAATTTGCACATTGTGTTATTTTTAATTGACATCTTGAGTAGTTTTTTTATTGGCCAGACAATTTTATAAAATATATTACAAACAAACAACATGTTTAGTTCTGATGAAGTTCTGTATGAACAAAAGCTCTTAACTACTTCAATAAAAGTGGATATTTAATTTGCCGGGTGTTGTCGTGATTATAAAAAGTGCTATATTTCGGGGCACTGTATTCATATTTTATCCAGATGAAGACCCAGTAAAAGTTTTAACTCCAGGAAGTATAGGTAAACCACAGAACTGTATCACTGGTAACACAGTTAAAAACAGTGTCCAGAACTGTTCAGTATATATACCAGGGACATGTTGATCAAGTGACTACAGTTAAAATGACTGCCAAGTCTCATACACACACACAAAAAAACTGCTGCTACAGCTTTCTGTGAACATCTGTGATATTTTTTTCTTGTCTTTTTTTTTAATATACTCTGACGGCACACACCAGTGGAGAGAAGAGAACTCCACTGCCGGCAAAAACTGCTTTACCAGCTTTTCTTTACTCGATCAGTATTCAGTAGACACACTCGACACACTAACACATTCCCATATACACCGTTTTCAAGGCAGTACTGAAACAGTTGCAGCACTATTTTTCCTGCTACGTTGGCTACCAACAAAACTAGCTTAGTCACTTAACTGAGCACTATTTATATATGAATATTCCATGACAGGTGTACCTCCAGTAACAGCTGCTGACCATGTGCCACTAGAGGGGCTGTTCCGTGTTGCAGAAGATGCACTAACTTCTCCAGTTAGATTCTGAGAACCAAATTCTACTCCGGATGAACTACCTCTGCCCGTGGAGGGTCTGTGCACACGAGGGTGACGTTGTGCCTTAGGAGACATCCTCGGAGGTCCTAATAACATCATAAATTTACAGTTAAGTTTAAAATAAAAGAATTTCAACTTAAAAGTTACTGTAAAACAGAACTGCGTATTCCAGTGCATTTAATATTTTTACTGCTATACAGATATACTGGTGCACAGTAATAATTTTAATCAATATTTTTCTGTAAGCACAAAATAGACAAATCTCAGAATATCCACACACTTATAAAAATATTAAATATAGCAATTTAGGGGCAGAGGGTGGTGGTAGTAAGACTTAAGGTACTTCGATGTCAGTACATCAACTACAAAAACATTACATTCCCTTATATAATCATTACAAATGAAATGGGGGGGGGGCATTTTGCATAAGGTTAGCACTCCCCCTGCATCCTCCAAAACCACGGCAACATTAAAAACACTAATTGCGAAGTCACACATCCTTAGGGATAAAAAGGACACTGCTACTTCACAAGTTTAGCAACCTCAAAGGTTACTATTCCAACTATGTTTTATATCAGTAGACTCAAGTTCAGGCCAAGCCACTGTGTTAAAACGTGACAAAAGTGCCACTGCTGTAAGTACATACTCCCATCAAAATATTACTGACATACAAAATTATGCTTGCACTAGAAGGGAAATATCTGACCAGCATTTGTTAAAAAAAAATTAATAGCAATAAAATAATAGTTATTAGGTAGGAAAAACTAATTCAAAATTAGGACTGGTTCACATTCATCATTTTTTTAACCCCCCCACCCCCAACAATAACTTTGGAAACTCAACAACCATCCATTAATGTCAAACTTATTCGTTCAAAGACACCATTCATAGACTGAGTTTGCCCTCTTAATATTAAGATGCAGAAACAGACCTGCAGGTATCTAGAACAGAAGTCTACAAACATAAAAGCAAAGGTATCTTGAGCTCAGACAGGAAAAGGCCCAAAACGACATGAATACCTCCAAGTCATAACAGGCAAATACAACAGTATCTTACACCAATAGAAGAGGGATTGGAGGAAGGGAGGTTGAGGAAGTACGAATATACACAACATGCATGCATCGTTATGGTGAGTACGTAAGTTCTGTATCTGATATCTTTACCGTCAATTTCTCAACCATCGGGGACAGAGTCCCAAAGCTAGTAAACCCAAGGCGGCTTCTTGGAAGGATATTCTGCAGTACGGCAGAACCAAATGCTGCTAATACCCTTGAAAGATGTCCCCAACTTGTAATGAGCTATGGCAGTATAAGCACTGCACCAAGCAACAGCAGCACAAATGTCATATATGCAAGTTCTTGATAAGAAAGCAGAAGAGGTGGAAACAGACCTTCTGGACTGAGCTCGTGCTGTTCTTGCTAAAGTCAAACCTTTTTGATTGTAAACATGAGAAATACAATTAGTGAGCTACCTAACTAAAGTGACTTTAAATACAGACTGTCCCAATTTAGCCTTTGAAAAGGAAACAATTGACTGAACTTAATGAAATTTTGCTCTATGTAGACAGAATCTCAGTTGCCTATGGACTTAAAATAAATGAATTACATACACTCTATTAAAAAATTTTGGAAAGAAAACTGGCACATATCAAGGGCAATTTTTTTCAAGAAACATCTTTATTAAATTATCACGTACAACATAGGCAATCTTACATTTATATAAATGAAAGACAAACACTGACACTTCTTTAGTTGCAAATATTATACACTGAAAAAACTGCAGTTGCAAACATTATGCATCATTTATAATCTTTCCAGTCAATGTCAGTAAAGCATCATATGGCTCAATCAGAATTTGCCTCTAAAACCTCATACCTTCTCTGCGTACATTTGTTCCTACAATTCCCACTTTTTCCTATGTAGTTTGTGTCTTTCCTTTTCTACAGATCCCAAGTCAACCCATTTCATCTCTGTTGCTATATTCACATCTAACATTTTCTCTGTTACTATATTCATTACCCCTGATAAAGTTGGTCTAGACTTTGATTTCCATTTTCTAGCAATTCCTTTTTTGGCAGACACCATGATTAGACTCAGCAAGGCTTTACTATGTCTACGCAATTCCATTTCTGTATTCTCCCCAGTCAATCCAATCCACTCACCCAGCATCTCCAACATAGAGGTCTGCAGGGAATCCCTAAAGTGTGCCAGCTTTCTACACTCCCAAAAAATATGTTCCTAGCCACTTCTTTCCTGCCCATCACACCTCCAACATTTGCTATCCACCTGAAGAAAAATTCTTTGGAGTTTACTTGGGGTATAAAAACACCCATGTAGACACTTTCAGGCAAAGATTCTGAATCTTCTAGACTTTGTTGTATATTTTGGAGATGCACATCTATCCCCAATTGTCTCTGTGAATTGCTTATCCAATCTCTCTTCCTAATCGTTTCTAAGTTCCTCTGACTGATTCTTATGGTTATCATGCAGTATTTTATATGCTCTACTAATTATTCCCTTTTTAAAGGCAGCTTCTGTTCTAGATTCTATTAAAAACTCTACCAGTGCTGGTCTTTAGTTTAGCAGCCCCTTATTTCTTTCGCTTTGCCTATACTCCAATATCAATCCTTGATAGGGAAGGCAATCCCAAACATGTAGTCCAAATAAATTCTTGGCTTCTTCCCATTCTACTACCTTTCTCTTTCTAGTTATTTGCTCCCAATACCTTGGTTCCTTTGCCAATTGTCTCCAATAAATTCCAACCCCCTGTTGCCTATTATCTGAATCCTTAACCACATTCATCCCTATTGGCAGAATCTCTTTTCTCCACTCTTGTGCTGGTACAGTTCTTAGAATACTCCCTGCTATTTTATGAATATAATACTCTGTATGATTTTTGATCTCCTTAAAGAGTCTGCATCCAAAATCCCAATCTCTCATTTCTAGATCGCCCCCCGTATCATCATTCCTTTCCACTTCGAATTATAGTTTTCTGCTTGTGCTATGTATAACAGCCTTAACTGTGTTGCTCTAAAATACCCCCTCAAATTGGGTAATCCTAGACTGCCTTCTTCTATTGGAAGAATCAGCTTATCCCACTTAACCCTTGCTGTCTTCCCTTCCCAGATAAAATCCTTCAACTCTTTATTTAACTGCTATCCACAGCTTCTCCTCTGGTTGATAAAAATATGTCTGACCTGAATACAGGACTAAAGGGACTAAAAACACTAATTGCTTGAATGTAGTGCCTATTACACATATCCATATAACAAAGCTTTCAGTTTCTCAATTTTTGTATCATCTTCAGTTTAGACTCTTCCCACATACCCTTAGCTGCCACAACAGTCTCATTTCTAATCCATAGTCCTAAATACTTCATTTTATCATGTAAACATAAATATGGACATTGTTGGACCAATTTGTGTGAGAGTAAATAACAGAATGCTATTGCCTTAGTTTTAGCTTCATTAATTTGGTATCCAGATAAGATTTGAAACTGTCCTAAAATATTCCACAACACTATCACTTTTTGGTTTTGTCATACATAAAACACTATCTGCAAATAGTGCCAGCTTTTCCTAACTACCACACCAATTATATTCTTGAATTTCTGAGTCCCTTATTTTCTTTGCCAATGGTTCTAAACATAATGTAAACAAAGGGGAAAGTAGACAACCCTGGCTGGTTCCTCTACTCAAGCACAGGTTTTCAGAGAGGACCCCACCCACTTTAATTTTTGCCTCCGACTCCTCATATATACTCCTAATCAACCTTATAATTATATCAGGGAAAGCAAATGCTTCCATTGCCCTGCTCATGAAGTCCCAGTCCACTTTGTCAAATGCTTTCTCTGCATCAAGACCCACCAATAACAATGGCATTTTCTTGCATTCTGCTTCCCTCTGGATCATCAATGTTCTGTCAGTACTGTCAAAAGTTGGCCTCCCCTCCACAAAACCACACTGATACATATCTATCACTTTTGGTATCATTTTTGCCATTCTTTTAGCCATTATAGACATAAACACTTTATAATTATGGTTTGGAATTGAAATGGGCCTGTATGAAGCTGGATCCGATGGATCTTTACTCTCTATAGGTATTACCGTTACCACCGCCGTTATTTTATTTATTATTGGCGCATGATCTGAAATAGTTCTTGGGTGCATTTCAAGACCTTCAATTAAATGCACGTTCCTGTGAGATATAAATGCTATCTAGTCTAGCCCAGGTTTTTGTATCTTGGAGAATAATACCTAAATTCAGTCGGACTCCTAGTACTGAATGCACATCTTCCACGCCAAACATTTTCATAAAGTTTTTCATAAATCTACCCTCCTTTGTTATGGTTTCCCCTTCTAGGCCACCCAGACACATCTTTACTGATACAAACCAAATTCCAGTCTCCACCTATAAATAATACTCCTCGCTGAAAGCTGATTATTTCTCCCAGAATATTCTGAAGCTCCACTATAGCAGTTTTAGGTGGAATTTAAATATATGCAAATGTAATCCTATCTTTCATTATTACCATTTTTTCCTCTTTTATCACTATTGGAGCTCCTCTTGCAGTTAATATAAGTACTCCTCTTTTCCTTTGCCCCAGATATTCCACAGAATAACCTTCCTGAAAACCTTTATCAAATTCACATGTTCAATTCTTTCCAGGTGCATCTCTTGTAGCATAGCTATTTGCACTCTACATTTTTTAATATAGTTCACTACTCTCTCTCTTTTAATATTTATCTGCAAGACCATTCAGATTGAAAGACTTTACAGAAAGCACCATTTTCTTATATAGTGATTATTACGACCTTTTATGTATAGCTGCTTTTTTGTTAAATGTCAAGATCCAACTTTTATGTTACATGCATATACTGTTTGGCAAGTTCTCTTTTTATACAGTTGTTTCTTGTCATATCCATTTGAGTCTATGCGACATCTTACATAACTTAAGTTTCTCAAAAACCCTGAAACAGAACAAACAACCCCCGCCCCCCCAAAAAAAAAAAACAATCAACTTAACACACAAAACTATGTACATCTTTAAATATTGAAGTTTTTGCTTCCTAATAAAAACAAAATTTCTAAGTTGATAGCCACACAGACAGGATAGAGTTAACCAAAAAGAAAAGCTAGTCATGCTAAGGCGCATGGTACAGCCTGTGCTATTAGTAAAGCTATTTAATTTTGCCTATCTTTATAGCTTTCCCAGCTGAGAAAATGCTTGAATGCTTTCATATCAAATTGTATTCTAATGACATGCAAACCAGACAAAACTGCTAAGGATAACTTGTTTACCAGAAAAAAAGCTTAAAATATTCAATATTCTTTTTCATTTACATGCTTTGTGATGAAACTTGGTACTGGATAATGCCTAGGGTCTTGACCTAGTCATTTCCCTACACAAATATGGGAAAAAGCACACTGATTTTTCTTTTGTCAAACTTTGTTAACCAGACCCCCCTTCTCTCTCCCTCTTTTTTTATTGCAGTGCCTACATTTCCTAAAACTGAAGAAAAAGAGAAAAAAAGAAAAAAACAAAAGCATTGGTTTATATTAGTATCCTCATTGCATTTCCAAAAAAACTGAGAAAACTTTACTTCAAGTCTAAATGGTTTTGTCCGGTCTTTAAAGCTCTCCAACTTGGAAAATCCATGATTGCTTTCAAAGAACATTATATTATGTCCTAGCCAATTTCCTCTTTTCTTTTTCTCTCAGCCAATCCCCTTCCACCAGAATCACTAGTTTTTCTTTATCAGACTGCTTCCATACAGACATGAGAACCAGACAGCCAATTTCTCTTTAATCACATTGTTTCCATATAAACATGAAGACCAGCTGCAGAATTGCTACTAAGTATACATGCATTTGCTAGAAAAAAAAGCCTGATATAGTCAATACTCTTTTTCATTTACTTGCTCTGTCTTAAAACTAATCAATCCAAGGTCCTCAGGCGAGTCATTTTCCTATGCAAGAATGAGAAAAAGTACATTAATTTTAACTTTGTCATGCCTTTTTAACCAGGCTCTTTTTTATTTTTTAACATTGTGTTGCCTATATTTCTCAAAACTGTACAAGAGAGAGAAAGAGAAGGTGAGAAAAAGCAGCACTCGTTTACAATTCCTATTACACACAAAAATAGCATGCAAAGAAAATCATACACCACAAATACAGTACTATTAAGAAAAAATGTTTTCTTTACTTATAGCTTTCTCTCCTCTCTTCCCCTCCCCAAAGCATTTTTCCGAGCATTAATGACATGAAGTAAGGCATATACTTTAGAATCTCCACATATCCAACAAATTTTGAAAAAGTCCAATATTTCCAGATTTTTTTGTTCTGTCATATTTCACAAATATAATTACTGCACTGTAATCCCACAGTAAGTTACTGGTTTTATTTCTGTTCTTCTCCATTGCCCAAATCTCTGCTTCATTTCCAATGTACTCTCGATTCTTCTAATCAACTCTTGAGCTCCCTTCCTTCCCACCATTTTCCACTGAAATACTGGAAAAGGTTTCACAGGTATTGTCTCACTGTGGTCTTTATCACCAGAACAACAAGAAGCAGAATCACCTGTTTCACTGCTCATTTTTGTCAAACAAACTTTTATATTTCCTCCTTAACATGCACTTCATCAAAAAATGATTTTGTCCCTCCAGGGAAGAATACCTTAAAGACAGTCGGATACAGCAGTTTGAATCTCACACCTGCGTCTCGACATGCTCTGAATAGTGGAATGAATGTACTTCTCTTCTGCCTGGTGTACAATGAGAATTCATTCTCTACAAACACTCTGCTCTCTTCCACTTTTAGTATTTTGCCCTTCTGCCACAGTTTTTCAGAATCAACTCCTTGTGCTGGTAGGACTGCATCTTCACTATTAAAGGTCTAGGTTGCTTTCTTATAGCTAGGTTTGGAGCATACACATGATGTACCCTTTCAACTAACAAATCCTGCTGTGCAATACCAGTCCAGTTGCTTATTTGTGCTTTCATAAAATTAATGAAGTCGGTTACTTCCAGCTTTCTCAGGTATAGCTGAAAATCTCTGGCTTTCCCTAAGTGCTCTGTCCTCTAATTCTATTATTTTTTTTGAAACATCTCTTCCTGAGCAGTTTCATGTTCACAAGCAAAAACGAACTAGCAGAAATGTTCTCCACTTTATTAAACAATCATCCAGTTTGAAAAACAAGCAAAGCTTTCAGGTTACCCCTTCTTCAGTGCTACAACATCTTAAAACACACCCACAAAAAAGTGGAGAATGTTTCTGCTGGTTTTATTTTGTTTGAGTTTCATATTCAGCCAGCCTTTTCATTTCGACCTCTGATTTTTGCAGCTTTATTATCTCATCTGAATATCTGTTTAAAGCTTTTTTCATTATTTTCCAGCCTTTTGTTTGTGCTGATATACTCCATCAGTGTTTTGTTTATTTTAACAAGGTCTGTATGCAGTTGTCTTGTATCCTCCTGTAGATTACTGGAAGCCATGTCTGAAGATTGCATTGCACAGATATCGATGTTCTCCATGCTAAGGAGAGTTTCGAGTGCGTGCATCTTGAGGTTTAGACTTCTGGCATTGAGTAGCATTACTCTTAGTTTCTTATCCCTTGTGATACCTATAGAGGTGGGTATGTCTTTTGAGCCTTGCCTAAAAAAGGCACTATGGGGGTAGCAAGAGCCTTTGCCAATATCCAAAAGCCTAGGGGTGACAGGTGCAAGCCGTCCCTAGCGAAGCATCGTGGCTTGTCGAGCATGTCATCCCAGGCTGACAGGCATTGGATCCCCTTTGAATGACACCAATACTTAAGCCAATTGTTGAAATTGATTGAGGCTCATAAACATAACACAAGAATGCTACAAATCAAAAGTGAGGAAGGATGACAATGAAAAGGGAGAGTTTGAAAAGTAAGGACAGAGTAGGATTTTGGATACAGATCCATAAGGAGAATAACCATCGTACAGAATTTTATATTCATAAAGTACAAAACATATTCTATGAACTAAGCCAACAAGGGAATGTAGAAAGAAAATTTTACCAATAAATATGACTGCAAACAGGGTATACAAAACAGGCAAGATTAGGTTAGAATTTACTGGGAAAAAATAGCAAAGGAACAATGCTATTAAAAGCAAATAACTAGAGATGGAAAAGTAATGCAATGGGATGAGGCCAAGCAGAAGTTTGAGCTGCAGGTTAGAGACTACCTTCTCTACCAGGGATTAATAAAAAGAGTATAAACAAAGGGGAAGGAAGTCCTAAGCAAAAGATAATCTCTGAAAGATGTTTTAAAAGTGATCAATCAGTAAGTCATATACAATGCTGCATACCATACAGAAGAATACATTTATGGAGGTTAGTAAAGACTGGCAAGAATGAATGGAAAGGCAAACACAAAACAATAATGCATGGCTCCCAAGTATTCAACAAACTCTAGGTGGTTTAGGATTTTTTACTATAAGCATTTGCAAAGTTATTTTTGTACCCCAAACAAATGTCAGATTTTTTCCTCTGACAGAAAGCAAACGCTGAAGGTGTGATGAGTCAGAGGATAGCCAACTGGAAACATGTTTTTGAGGAAAGTAATGAGTTGGCAGAGTTACAAATTCTTTACAGAGTACTTTGTCACAAATGCTGGTCTAGCAAATGGTTGCAACAAAGGAAATGAATCAAAGTTGTGATACAGGATATGAATTGCCAGACATGGTAAGTTCTTCCTAAGTTTAACGCTACTCGTTTTCCTTATCCATTTGTCTTAACCTATACTCTGATATCAATTCCTAGGAAGAGACGTTAGTTTCTCGCCTACAGTCCAAATGTTTTCTTGGCCTCATCCCAATGTATTACCTTACCGTCTATAGTTATTTGCTCCCCATACCTTGGTTCCTTTGCCAATTTTTGCCTGTAAATTCCCACACCCTCCTGCCTATTTTCTGTACCTGCACTTTCAGTCATTCCTATTGGCAAAATCTCCTTTCTCCATTCTCTTTTTGGCTTAGTTTATAGAATATTTTCTGCTACTTTATGAACATAATATGCTGCATTGTTTTTGGTATTCTCCTTGGGGATCTGCATCCAAAACTCGATTCTCTATTTCTTGAACCCCCCCCCCCCATACACTTCATCCCTTTCCATTTTAAATTATAACCTTCTGCTTGTGTTATGTATATGAGCATTAACTGTGCAGCTCTAAAATATCCCTTCAAATTAGGTAATCCTAAAACCACCCTGCTTTATTGGGAGGATCAATTTAACCCACTTAAGTATTGCCCTCTTCTCCTCCCATATACATTAAAGTCCACAACTTCTCTGGCTGATAAAATTATACTTGACCAGTACATAAAACTAAAGGGAATAAAAACATTTTCACTGGTTGTACCTTGGTATCCATATCCATAAACAACAGCTTCCAGTTTCTCAGTTATTGTACTATATTTTTGTTTAGTCTCTTCTCACATATCCTTAGCTGCCATAACAGAAGTATTTTTAATCAATACTCCTAACTACTACATCTTATATACAATAAATATGAGTACTGATGAATCAATTCATCTCTGGGTATGTAATTTACAGTTACTGCATGCTTGGATTTTCATTAATTGCATATCATAAAAAGACTTGAAACTATCTCAAAATGTTCCACATCACTGAAATATTCTTTTACTGGATTTATCAGGTACAAAATTAATATCATTGACATACCAATTACATCCTTGCATTTCTGATTCCTTTAATTTCTTTGCCAATGGCTCTAAATATAATGCAAATAAATAAAGGTGAAATAAGCCACCTCTGCCTTGGTCCTCTACTGAAACAACTTATCATTGAGGAACTGTCCCACTTTAATTATGGATTCCAATCCTTCATATAGCCTCTTAATTAACATTATTATTGTATTAAGGAATGCAAACACTTCTATTACCCTACTCGAAATCCCAGCTTGTACTCTTGAATGCTTCCTTCACATCAATACAACACTGGGATTTTCTTACATTCTTCTTCCCTCTGGATCATCATTCTTCTATTAATGTTGTCAAATATTCCCCTCCAAAAAATAAAAAAAGAAGTTATGTACTTACCATAATGTTCCATGTATGTTGTTCATCTCGCCATTCATTCTTACTAGATAGGTTCAGAGCCGATCCTCTGCTCCGACTTGGCCGAATACACTAGCTGGAAGTCTCTAACTTGGCTCATGGCAGGAAGGTATCCCATCATGCAGTGGTGTAATTCCCCAGATCTTGTTTGCTGCTATCTATAAATAATCTGTATAAACTACCCATGATACAGCAGGTATAGAAACAAGGAAAAAAAAAAACCTACAAAGGAGCTCCTTAAGGAAGGAAAAAACTCTCCTCTAGGAGTCATTGGCTGGGGGAAGGTAGGAGGGTCATAAGAATGAATGGTGAGATGGACAACAAACATGGAATGTTATGTTGTCCTATCGCGCCTCATTCTTACCGGATGGGACAGCGTCCCTAGCACCTTATCCCCGGGTGGCTTATGGAAGAACATCTTTCAGCACAGTGGAACCAAAGGAGACCTTGTCCCTGGAGGCCAAATCCACTTTGTAATGAGTAATAAACGTATGAAGAGCTGCCCATGTAGCAGCAGCACAAATACTGTCCATTGACAATCTGGCCAGCAGGAAGCGTAAGTGACTCCTTGATGCTCTGTCCATTTTTATGTGGTAGTATGCATCTTGGAGGTCTACTGAGCACATCCAATTGTCTTTCCCTAAAAAGAAAAGAATCGACTGCAGTGTTAACATTTGGAACTTGGACTTCTTCACAGATTCGTTTAACTTGCTGAGATCCAAAATGGGTCTCCAGTCCCCTGTTCTTTTGGCACTAAAAAAAATCTTGAGTAAGTTCCGAATCCTATTTGGTCTGCAGGGACTTTCTGGATGACTTTTGTCTATCAACTTTTGAATTTCTAATGTTGCTTGTTCCCTCTGACTGGGTGGAACATACAGGATTGTTCTGATCTGTGGGACAGGGTGGCAAAAGGGAATGGAATAGCCTCTGGATATTATACTTTGTACCCACTTGTCTCTTGTGATATCTCACCAGGCTTATGAGTACAAAGAAACACGGCCCCCGACTGCCTCCAGAGTAGAGCAGACGGGCCTCCTTTCAGAAGCGCTGGTAGGGCTGGCCGCAAAAGGAATCAAAGTCACCCTGGTTTTGCAGACCCCCCCCCCCCCCGCCTGTAGGATGACGTATACCATTATTGCCTCCCTCTCTGCCCCTGGGGAAGGGTTCACCTCATGCATCTTAAAAAACTTCCTGGGATCATTAGAACCACATTTTCCCACTCTTCTAACCTTCAGGATAAGGTCTTGAAGGAACGGAAAACTGTACCCCAATGGCAGAGAGAGAGTTTTCCCTTCCTGCTCACATCTGGTGAGTGTGTCCTCGACCTTGAGTCCAAAAAAGTGAGGAACCATCAAAAGGGGCATTGGTAAAGGTAGAATTGAAGGGCTCCGAAAAGTTGCATAAGCACATCCAGAAGTGCCTTTTCAGGGAAGCTCCAGAACCCGCTGCCCTGCTCGCTCCATCTGCTGCATAGGATACCAGTCTCATGGAGGCGTTAACGATGGAATTTAAGGCTGATAGCGGAGAAGTGACCATTTCTGACACCCCTGCAGCCAGTGAACCTTGGAGACAATCTCCTAACTCGTTCGGGAGATTTCTTTGTAGCCTCATAAAGTGCAAAAGATAGTTCAGCGATTTAAGGGTAAACGTCGCTGATGAAAAAACTTGCCTCCCATATCTGTCCATCGTCCTGGAGTCCTTATTTGGTGGATGGACAAAAGAGTATGTTTCACAGAGTTCCTTCTTGGTGGCTGCTGCCACCACCATAGTATCTACAGAACGCCTTTTGTGAGAAATTATTTTTCCACAGGTGCTGACAAGAATTTATTTGGCCTCCGAGGGACTGGTTTCATAGTGTCTGGTGACTCCCACACCTTGACTAACCAAATCCAGTAGCTCTTCGAAAGGCGGAGACACCCAAGAGGCTGAAGGTTGATATCCAAAAGCCTTCAGGTGCATCGACTCCTCATCAGAAGGGTTGATGGATTTCCAACCGCCTCTCTGTTTCAGGATCTCTAGGGCATCTGCAAAGGAGATATCTAAAGAGGACGACCTTGGGGACCCCTTCTGACTCCTCAAGATCGGTGTCAGAGGTGATGGACTCATCAGGGGAGTCAATATGCTTCTGCTTGCATGTTCTCTTTCGAGGAGCCTCCTCAGAAGGGTATTCTGGGGAGGTCCCTGAAGAGTGGGGCTTGCCCAATGGGGCTCTCTGAGGCTCTGGATCTCTGCTGTCCTGTAGATGGGGTAGTGTCGAGACAGACGACAGTACTTTGGGGGGGGGGGGGAGAATACCAGTATCCTTGTGTAGAGCTGCAGGAGGGGACAGCACACTCATCAGCTCGAAGGCAGATCCCCCCTGGCTCCGAGGATACCTCTGGTTCCAAGGAAAGAGGAAATCCCCGGCTCAAAGGAGATCAGCTCCAAGGCTGATGTAGGAGCTGAGCTCAGCCGAGCCAAAGCCCCGAGAGGTAAACTCGGAACTGAATAAACTCTGGTCCGAGCGTTCCCCCCGGAGACGACTGGAGAGCTTCGGCCCCTAGATTCCCAGACAGCACCAAGGGAGTCGGAGCAGGGATCAGTTCTGAAATCTCCTGAAGGGGTCTCGGAACCAAAGAATCTACAGCAAGCGGTACTTGGCATTCCGGTTCTGAAGATTCAGCTTGGAGGAGGAATCATCGTGGATGTAATAGTCATAGTCTTGGCTGACTTTGGAACCGGCTGGGCCTGAGCCGAAAACAATTTATCCAGCGCTGGCGACTTCAAAAGTCTGCACACTACCCTGTCCATGTCATTGTCCGATAAGCTCCTAGAGGGCCTAGAGGAGAGGGTTGGTGAGCGAGATCTCAAAGTAAGGGAGACCAGTGACAACTCGGCAGACCGGCTCTGAAAAACAGTCTCTTTCAACTCTGAAGGCTGTGGAGCCAAAGGACTAGATTTGTCCAAGTCTATGATCTCCGTCGGTTCCTAGAGCTGTGGAGCCGAGGAGATCGATCCATCAGAGGTGTTAGCCAATTTTAGCGGCGGCTCCGACTGAGCCGAAGAAGCTGGAGATGGCCGTTTTGAAGCCTTGTCACTCTTAGCTGAAGGAAATCTACTGGAAGAAGACTTGTGTAGAGCCTCCTCAAAGGATGGTTTCAGGAGCCCTTTGAGTATAACCTTATGCTTTCTCTCCTGCAGAACACGAGAGCTAAAGGAATGACAGACAGTGCAAGTTTCCTGGAGGTGAACAGCCCCCAAACAATAGACACAAATGTTATTCCCATCGGAGATGGAGATCATCTGAGACCATTTCTGACACTTTTTAAACCCTGAAGGCTTGGGTTCCTTCTCTCTAGTTTCCTTTGACATTTCTGAAAGGAAACCACATTAGAACAATAACTGGTAAAGCTTGACACCTCTGCAACAAAACTAGCAGACACCAAAAAATATTTAAAGTCTGAAGCTATATTACCATACTATAAATATAATATAATTGACTCTCCAGCTGATAGACATCCTCAAGAATTGTCTCACTGAGACGGATACCTGGTGTCAAAATCATGGCCTCAAGCTAAATGCCAAAAAGTGCATAGTCATCCCCTTTGGAAAAAAGGTACCCGTGAACTACCACATATGTGGTAGTCCCCTAAATACAGAAAATGTAACAATGGATCTGGGGACCCAAGTAGATAGTAATCTCTACTTTGATAATCATATTGCCAAGGTGATTAGAAAATCCTTCTATGTGGCCCACCTAATCACAAAAGGGTTTGCATGTAGAACAAGAGAGTTTACTGTGCCACTCTACTCATCAGACCCATCATACAGTACAACACCCCACATTTGGGATGTACCTTACAAGATACCTGCAACAGCTGGAAAGACCACAGAAGTACCTCACCAAGAGGATTACTGGCCACAGACAGATGCCCTATACAGCCCGACTGAAGAAACTCCAGCTGCACTCGGTTGCATACCGCTTACTCAGAGGTGATCTCTGCCTGACATACAAGACTATGTCCAACCCAGAACTGATGGCCATGCGCCACCTAAAAAACCCAAATCCCAGAGAGCCACATGCTCTAGGGATCTAAACCTCACCACAACGATAAATAGGATGTGCTGGAGGGACAGATTCCTGTCCCAGAGACTCCCCATGCTTCGGAACAGGATTCCAATCTACATTAGGCAGAGCCCCTCACTAACACTCTTCAAGAGGAACCTTGACGAGTGGATGGGAAACAGAAAATTTACCCCAGGGATCACTGCAGTCGCTCTGGACAGGGGCACAGGGAACTAATCTAAGGGGGAGATGAAAGCCAACACATTCTGGCTAGGCTTACAGGTGCCCTCGGGCAGATAGCCTAGTACGTATCTATGAACCTAAAACATACGTCTAACAAGATAACAAGGGGAACAACTCTGCACTCTAAATTAAACGGGCACTAGGCCCTCTAACTTAAACGGACCTAGTAAAGTTGCGAGCGAAAGGGATACACAGCAGAAAATTAGCTCTCTGACTGAAATGAGCTAATAAGTATATAGAAAAGCTAACTTCTACTGTAGCACTAACTACACCACTACCAAAACGGGAATAAAGCAAAAAGGCCTTGCGATTAACGACGGCCAACAAAAGCAAACACTAGAAAGATAGAAGCACTTGAAACCACAGCATACAATTAAACTGCAGAAAAAACTAATAATAATAAGCAAATATTAAAGCTAAATATAGTTTAATAAAGGGAAAAAAAATAGAAATTAAAAAAAAAAATTAACCACAGCCAAGGAGACAGCATCCAAACTCGTAAAACAGCAAACGAGATATGGGAAATTACAACACTGCATGACGGGATACCTTCATGCCACTAGTCAAGTTAGGGACTTCCAGCTAGTGTATTCAGCTGAGTCGGAGCCAAGGATCGGCTCTGAACACTTCCAGTAAGAATGAAGGCGAGATAAGACAACATAACATCACACTGATTCAAATTTATCAATTTGGACAACACCCCTCCAAAAAACAGAGGGATCCATATTTATACATTTCGGCAACACCCTTGCCATTCTTTTACCTAGATGAGACAATTATGGTTTAAGACTAAATGGGTCTATATACAGCAGGGTCTGATAGTTCTTTACCATCTTCAGGTAATACAGTCAACCACAGCTTTCTTCTAAGATGTTGGCATTTCACCTCCTTTTAAAATACTGTTAAAATCTTCCAGATCTTTAGCAATTTCTTCCCTCTTAACTGATGAACTTCCACAGGAATACCATCTGTTTCCAGAGACTTTCCTGAAGATTCTCCATCACCATTTTTATCTCATCTCTTCCTATCTTAACTGTTAGTTAGGCCTCAGTTACCTCTAGTCTTATAATTAAGTAGCCCATAAATATTTCCATTTGTGCTCTCTATATCCACATTCCTCTGTTTTGTACAAATGTTCATAAAATTTGCAAAACATCTTTAATACTGCTAGAAGATCTTCAGCTATTTTCTTGTTATGTGCTACCTAAGTTTGGCAACAACTCGTTCTATTGACTGTTGCCGAAGTCACTGTGCTAAAAGTTTTTATATTTTGGAGTTATCAAAAAAGTTGCTCAACAGCAATCTTTCTGAACACATGCATATTATCCAGATACTCCCTTATTTTCTCTTTAGCACTCTGCAATTGTGCCTCCTCTTGTTCTGTGAAATTCCCCTTACTCTGCAAAACTTTAACCTTTGTCAGCACCTCTAAATAATTGCCATTACTTCTTAACCATCTCTCTTCTCTCTGATTTCTACCCCATTTTTAAACTCCATTTTCATTTTATTCCTCTAACTAGCTATAACTTCTGAAGACATTTCTATCTTCCCCAACACTCAAAATGTCCACTACCCATTCCTTAAATTCCTCACTTAACAGTTAGGTGGGAAACCAGCAGCGTCCCAGTTTTACTTCATTATCCTGCATTTCTATCTTGTAGTTTACTGGTGCGTGATTTAAAATAGTTATTAGATGTGCATCAAAGCTTTCAATCAAACACGCATGTTTTTGTGAAATATAACTTCTGTTTAGTCTAGCCCAGTAGTTATACCTTGGGGAATAATATGTAAATCAGGTCAGAGTTCCTACTACTGAATTCAATTCTTCCATACCAAACATTTTCAAACATTTATTATGTATCCTTTTTTGTTATATTTTGTTTTCTAGGCCCCATATGTCTTCACTATTGCAAATCAAGCGTCAGTCCCCACTTGAAAGTAGCATTCCTAGCAGAAAGCTGATTTTCCCCAAATTTTCTTAAGCTCTAAACTGCAGTTTTTGGTGGAAAATAAACAAAAGCTAGCTTAATTTTACTCACTTGCCAACAGCCCCTTACTAAAACAAATCTACAATTACTGTTATTTCCCCTCTTCTATCACTGCTGGAGCCCATCTAGCAAATAAAGAAGTTATGTACTCACCATAACGTTCCATGCGAGTTGCTCCATCAAGCCTTCATTCTTCACTGATGGGTTCGGAGCCGATCCTCTGCTCCGACACGGCCGACTAGCAAGCTCAAAGTTCTCCACTAGCTCGAGACCCCACCCCTTATCCCACAACACACTGCTGGAATTACCTCAGATCTTGTTTACTGCGTACCATATAGAAGTACAATAATTATTCTGCTTAGGAATGAAGACACATTGAAAAACCAGGATGAAGACAGCCTCCAGGTCAACTGCCAGCCAGGAGGGGGAAGGAGGGAGGGATGTAAGAATGAAGGCGAGATGGAACAACTCACATGGAACGTTATGGTGAGTACATAACGTCTTTATGTGAAGTTGTTCAATCTCGCCGTTCATTCTTCACTGATGGGTAGCGTCCCTAGCACCCTGATCTTGGGTGGCTCACGGAAGTACACTCTTCAGAACCGTAGAACCAAATGAAGCCCTGTCCCTGGAGGCCATATCCACTTTGTAATGAGTTAAAAAACTGTGAGGTTTAGACTATGTGGCTGCTGCATAGACATTGTTGCTTAAAAGGCTGAAGAGGTAGAAACTGCTCTGGTTGAATGAGCCTTTACTTTAGTAGACAAAGGCATGTTATGACAAGAATATGTGCAGGTGATACAAACAGACAGCCACTTAGGGTTGTTTTAGCAACTGGTTTACCTTTCCTGGCCTCAGAAAAGGACACAAAGAGCTGATCTGATTTCCTAATGTCTTTTGTTCTGTCCAAATAAAATCTAAGTTGTCTATGAACATCAAGTTTGTGTGCAACATATATTCCAATTTGCTGGTATGATTAGGGAAGAAAACGGGCAACTCAATGACTTGATTAATGTTAATCTCAGAACATACTTTGGGCAAAAAGGATGGATTTGTCCTGAGAGATACTCTATCAGCATGGAAGACCATATAAGGGGGCTTGATGGAGAGGGCTTGGAGCTCTGACACACTGCGGGCTGAAGTGATGGCTACTAGGAAGATAGTTTTCCATGACAGAAATTTTAGTCCATGACAGAAATTTTAGTTCACAAGATGATGCAGGCTCAAAAGGAGGAAGAATGATACAAGATAACATAAAATTCAAATTCCAGGGATAATAAGGTGTCTTCACTGGAGGCCTCATGTGAAAAGAACCTTTTAGAAAAGCAGACAATTGATGAGCCATAATATTCAAACTATCGATTCCTAAATGGAAATTAGATATAGCAGCTAATTGCACTCACACTGTAGCAGCCGCTGCTCCTTTGTTGAAGATTTCTGTCAAGAATTGCAGGATAGAAGACAGTGGCGCTTGGTAAGGGTCAATGTTGTGGGAAGAAGCCCAAATGGAAAATCTCTTCCACTTACTACGCTACAATTTTCTAGTGGAAGGTTTATGGGAAGCCAACAAAATTTGACTAGTGCCATGGGAAAGATTATAGACTGGCTATGCGGGGAATTGGAGCAGCCAAGCAGATAGCTTCAATGTCTGCAAGGATGGATGAAGATCCCCTGACGGATGTGTCAACAAGTCCGGAACCGGGTCCAGGATCCATGGATCTTCCAGAATGTGATGGTAAAGAAACGGAAACCAAATCTGCTGAGGCCAATGAGGGGCTATAAGGATGATCATCCGTCCCAGCGACTTTGCTTTCTGTAAGAATTTGGGTATCAGGGGAATTGGTGGAAATGTGTAGAAGAGACCCGGGGGCCAATCGTGGACAAGAGCATCCCTTCAGGAGTGACCTGGCCTGGGAATCGGGGCAAAATAGCTTCTGCATTTGTTGTTGATGTGACTGGCAAACAGATCGCAGGAAGGCTGGCCCCATTTGCGGAAGATCTTGTCTGCAATCTCTTGTTTGAGGGACCATTCGTGGGGCAATAAAATTGCTCTGCTCAGTCTGTCTGCTATAATGTTGGATTTGCCCGGGATGAGCGTTGCCAACAGAAAGCGCTGGGATGACAGTGCCCACTGCCATACTCTGAGGGCTTCTCGGCAAAGGGGATAAGACTTGGTCCCGCCTTGTTTGTTCAGGTACCAGACCACGGACATATTGTCTATCTGTATTGCAATTGTCCCTAGAGGAAGAGAGTCCTGAAAGTATTGCAACGCTAGAAGTACTGATCTCATCTCCAGGACATTGATATGCAGATGTGATTCTTGATCTGTCCATGTGCCTTGGGCAGTCTTTCGCTGAAAAAGCCCCCCCCCCCCAAATCAAAGAAGTGTCCGTGGTCACAGTGGCAACTGGAGGGGGGAGCATGAAGGGACGTCCTATTGTGGCATGAAGAGACGTCAACCACCACTGAAGATCCTTCCTGCAGGAATTTATCAGGATCATGTGACTCATTGGAAGTTCTTGGTAAGACCATTGTGTGAATAGAAGCCATTGAAGGATTCTCATATGCATCCCTGCTAACAGGATTGCTAAAATAGCTGCCCCCATCAATCCTAGAACTTTCAATACCTCTGCAGCTGGTGCTCTGTTCTTTGACATCAGGGACATGATGTGTTGGCGAAGAACAGAAATTCTTTCTGGTGGAAGACGAAGAGTGGTGGTTTACATGTCTAGTTCTGTCCCTATAAAGACAATATGCTGCGATGGCAACAAGGCAGACTTTTCAAAGTTGACTGTAATGCCTAGCCGATCGCAGAGTGTCAGAGTAGCCTCTCTCGCTTGAAGAAGTTGATGCCTGGTGGTGGAGGTAAGGAGCCAATCATCCAAATACGGAAACACATGGAATCCTAGACGCCTCAGGTGAGCCGTGACTACTGCCATACACTTGGTGAACACTCTGGGGGGCTGTAGTGAGACCAAAGGGCAGAGCTTGGAATTGATAATGATTGGCTCCCAGCCGGAAACGCAGGTGATCTCTGGATGGTCTGGCCATCTTTATGTGGTAGTACGCATCCTTGAGATCTATTGAGCACATCCAATTGTCCTTCCCTAGAAATGGGAGTATGGACTGTAGCGTGACCATTCGGAACTTCTCTTTTCTCACAAATTGGTCGAGTCTGCTGAGATCTAAAATGGGTCTCCAGTCCCCTGTTTTCTCTGGAACCAAAAAGAATCTTGAGTAAGTTCCAAATCCTGTCTGGTCTGCCGGGACTGGCTGGATGACTTTTACTAGCAATCGGCGCACCTCTATTGCTGCTTGTGCCATGTGACCGGGTGGAACGTCCGGGATTTTTTTGATGGGAAGGGGCTGGGTGGAGAATGGTATGAAATACCCTCTGGAAATGATACTTTGTACCCAACTGTCATTTGTTATATTTAGCCAGGCTTTTGGGTACAATGATAAGCGACCCCAGACTGCCTCCAGAGTAGGACAGCCGGGCCTCCCTTCAGGAGCGCTGGTAGGACTGACCAGAGAAATGATCTCTGTCAACCTGGTGTTACGGACCCCCTCTGCCGTGAGGGCGGAGTCTTTCATTGAAACCCCCTCCTCTGCCTCTGGAGGGGGGCTTTCCATGTGTGTCTTGAAAGTCTCCTTGGGCTTTCCGGAACCACATCTTTCCTCCCCTCTGACCTTAGGAAAGGGTCGAGTGGGGGTGGAAAAACTGACTCTGACAGCAGACAGAGTCTTTCCTTCTTGCTCACACCTTGTCAAAGTCTCCTTCACCTTTGGCCCAAACAAAGATGAGCCGTCAAATGGGGTATTAGTAAAGGAAGACGAAGGGTTCCGTGAAGGAACAGAGCCACATCCAGGCATGCCTACGAAGAGCGATACCTGTACCTGTGGCTCTACTCGAATCATCAACTGCGTAAGATACGAGACGCATGGATGAGTTGACTATCAAATTGAGGGTAGAGAGCTGAGTGGCAATTTTGTTGGATACACTCGAAGCTATGGCACCCTGAAGAGTATATCCCAACTTCTTAAGAAGATCTCGCTGCAGTCTGGCAAAATGTGTCAAGTAGTACAGTGATCTGAGTGAGAAAGTCGCAGAACTGAACATGCGTTTCCCATATCTGTCCATGATCCTAGATTCTGTTAGGAGGATGGATAGATGAGAAAGTCTCAAACATTTCCTTTTTGGTGGCTGCCGCCACCACCATGGCATCAACAGGGATCCCTTGGTCAAAAAGGACTCATCCACAGGGGCAGAAATAAACTTATTAGGCCTCCTAGGAACAGGCTCCATAGATTCTAGTGACTCCCATGCCCTATGAGAGACCAGATCCATAAGCTCATCGCAGGGCGGAGACACCCAAGAGGTGGAAGGTTGAGACCCGAACACCTTCAGGAGAACTGACTCATCCTCAGTAGGGCTCTTGGACTGCCAATCACCCCTCTGCCTAAGAATTTCAAGAATCTCCACAAAGGAGATGTCCTCAGAGGGGGATCTAGGGGACCCTTCCGATTCATCCAAGTCGGTGTCAGATGTGAGAGACTCCTGGAGGGAGTTCAAATGCCTCTTCTTACATAATCTCTTCCTGGGAACCTCTTCAGGGGGAACTTCTGGAGAGGTCTCGGAAGAGCAGGGAGCACCCTGTGGGGCTACCTGACGCTCGGGGTCTCTGCACTTGGGATGACCGGAGGAGACAAACTGACACAGGCACTTTAGGGGAAGAAGACGTCTCCTAAGACTTCCTCATCTCAAGGTCTGGCAACACTCTCCTCATGGCTTCAAATGCAGCTCGGCTCCGATGAGGAGTCGGCGGATCCGACGGAGCCGCGATCTCCTCCCGCACCGAAGCGGTGGGCTCTGAGCCCGAGGTAGGAGCCGAACTCACCCAAACCGAGGCCCCGAGAGGAAGAGTCTGCACCAAGTCAGTGCGGCTATCCTCCCCGGACCTGACCGGAGAGTGTTGGCTCCTAGAGTCCCCGGTTGGTGCCGAGAATGTCCGAACAGATGGAGCCGACGACACTGGAGCAGGTGTCGGCTCAAAGGGATCCACAATCATCAGGATGGCCTCCTCTGGCTCCGAAGGTCTGGTATGGCTCGGAGGAGGAGCAGACAATTCAAGAGTAGTGGTCTTCGGCTCTGACGGTTGGGTCTGAGCCGACAGCAATTTAGCTAGGCCTGGTGCCTTTAAGAATTTCTGAAGCAGCCGGTCCATATCCAGATCAGAAAGGCTGACAGAGGACCTGGAAGAGTGAACAGGTAGAGCAGACAGACAATATGGATGGAGGTTTTTCAGCAACCGGATCCAGAGCAGTGTCCCTGTTCCGAAAAGAGCAGACTGTCGGCTCCGAAGGCAGTGGAGCCGAAGTCACCACACTTTCTGATCTTTTCCCTTTTTTGACTTAGATTCAGTGGAATATTTAGATGACTTGGATGATTTGCTGGCTCCATCCTGGTCAGACAATGCCTCAGAAAAGGGGTGTTTGATAATACCCCTATCAATTAACTTCCTCTTCCTTTCTGCTAGCACTCTGGTGGAAAAAGAGTGACAGATACTGCATGATTCTTGCAGGTGCACCTCACCCAAACAGTAAACACACTGTACATGGGCATCTGTGACTGACATTTTTTGTCTGCAATCTGGGCATTTTTTAAACCCAGACTTTGGATGTTTCTCTCTTTCTTCAGACATTTTACCACTAAATGGAACACACTATTTAACTAAGAGTTATTTTAGAAATGTTAACTAACTCACACACAGCCCAAAAGGGGTAACTAACAACTATCAATATAAACAGGATTAAGTAATCCAATAACAATAGTCCCAACAGGGAACACTGACTAACAAGTAAAGAAAGGGATCCTAAGGCCGAAGGCAAGAAAGATTTACTGAGGAAAGGGGTCTGAACATAGAAAAACAACTATCTACTAGCTAGTAACATCTATTATTAGAACTAGATCAAAGATATACAACTGAAAAATAATAACCAAGAAACGAGGAACCAGTCAAGAAAATAGCTAATAAACAAAAGAGACTGGGTTTCGAAGACAGAAAAACTCCACTCTTTATTGGCTAGTACAAACAACTTAATGCTCCACAAAACATACGTTTTCGTCCAGGCACCTCCCAGACTTCATCAGAAAATACACAGTATGTGAAAAACCCTGTTTAAATAGTAATAAGCTAACACTTAATAACCAATTAGTGGATAAAGCTATAAACACAACACAAATCGCATATTAAAAAGATGAAAGGGTTTCTTAAAAATATAAAGACATTTCTAAAAAAATATATTTTATATATTTTTTGTGTGTAAAACATCAATCCTCAGAAAAAATACATAAATATAAATAAGTCTAATTAAAAATCATAACTTAGCCGCACTGAGTTTTAACAGGGGTAATAAAGAAATATGGTCGTTTAGACCCGGGGATTTACTGGCATCCAAAACTATTTGCCAGTAGGTTTTACGATAAGCCAACTTAGATTCCCATGGGCCTCCCCTGATGTCCCTAGGTACTAGCTCAAATACAAAAAAGGTAAAATTAGCTCCCCCACAGGTTAATGTATGTCTATATAGTGCATTGGTAGAGTTGCACTTCCTATTATTATTGAGGTGTTCATAAATTCGACGTCTCATTTGCCTCTCTGTTTTCCCTACATAAAACCCCTCACATTGACCACACGAGGCAATATAGACCACCCCACAACTATTACAGTTGCTGTATGTATTGCCTGACAAAGTTTTATTTCTTCTCTTAATATAAATACCTTCCGCATGTGCAATGCAGGGGCATTGGGGACAAGAACCACACCTATATGTCCCTTTCTTCCTGTGGAAGGGTACACGGGTGGTGGTGTTCTGTTCAAGCATGTCCTTAATATTCTGCCCTTTTCTGTAAATAAACTTAAGAGTGTGTTTCTTAAACACTTCAAGATCTGTAAGTTCAACAAATTTGCCCCATTCTCTTTCAATAACACCTCTAAGAAAATAGGAATCTTTACTAAAATTAGTAACAAAGGCTGTATTGTACTGCAAATCAGCATCCTCACTAGGTTTTATGTAGGAAAAACAGAGAGCCAAATGAGACGTCGAATTTATGAACACCTCAATGATATTAGGAAGTGCAACTCTACCAATGCACTATATAGACATACATTAACCTGTGGGGGAGCTAATTTTACCTTTTTTGTATTAGAGCTAGTACCTAGGGACATCAGAGGAGGCCCATGGGAATCTAAGTTGGCTTATCGTGAAACCTACTGGCAAATAGTTTTGGATGCCAGTAAATCCCCAGGTGTAAACGACCATATTTCTTTATTACCCCTGTTAAAACTCAGGGCGGCTAAATTATGATTTTTAATTAGACTTACTTATATTTATTTATTTTTACTGAGGATTGATGTTTTACACACAAAAATATATAATATATAAAATATATTTTTAAAAATGTCTTTATATTTTTAAGAAACCCTTTCATCTTTTTAATATGTGATTTGTTCATAGGTTCGTACTAGGCTATCTGCCCTAGGGCATTTATAAGCCTAGCCAGAGTGTGTGTGGCTTTCACCACCCCTTAGGATGAGAATACTACGCCCATTTAGGGTTTAGTTTACTGTGCCTCTGTCTAGTAGTGACACAGAGATGACCCCCGGGGTAAACCTACGATCTCCCATCCACTCGTCAAGATTTCTCTTGAATAGAGTTAGTGAGGGGCTCTGTCTAACATGGATTGGGATTCTGTTCCAGAGTGTAGGGAGCCTCTGGGTTATGAATCTGTCCCTCCAGCACGTCCTATTTATTTCTGTGTTGAGGTTCAAGTCTCTTGCTCTCGTGGCTCTGATGGATTTGGATTTTCTGAGGTGGAGCATGTCCATTAATTCTGGATTGGACATGGCCTTGTACGTCAGGCACAGATCACCTCTGAGTAGGCGGTATGCGACTGAATAGAGCTGGAGTTTCTTCAGTCGGGCAGCATATGACATATGTTTGAGACCCTTTATCCTCTTGGTGAGGAACTTTTGGGGTCTTTCCAACTGCTGCAGGTGTCGGGTAAGATACATCCCAAATGGGGCATTGTACTCAATCATAGGCCTGATAAGAGAAGAGTACAATGACCTCTCTTGATCTAGATGTGAATCCCTTCATGATAAGGTGGGCAATATAGAAGGTCTTCCTAACCACTTTGGCAATGTGAGTGTCAAATGAGAGGTTACTGTCAACCTGGGTCCCTAGGTCCCTGATTACCTCTTCCGTACTTAATGGATTACCACCTATGTGGTAATTTGTGGGTACCTTGTTTTTCCCAAAGGGTATGACTATACATTTTTTGCGTTCAGCTTAAGGCCATGGCTCTGGCACCAATTATCCGTTTCTATGAGGCCTCTCTGAAGGATGCTTGTGTCCGCTGGAGTATCAATTATGGCGCCCAGTTTGCAGTCATCTGCGAACTTTGTCAGCCACAATCCTCCTATGTTTGCCTGCACCTCGGAAAAATAAATGCTGAACAAGAGGGGTCCCAGGACTGAGCCCTGTGGGACACCGCTTGTGACCGGCTTAGAGTCTGACATAGCTCCAGCAACTCTGACCCTGTGGGTTCTGTCCTTGAGCCAGTTTGCAACCCATCTTGTGACATATGGGTTTACATTTAAGCTGGTGAGTTTGTCTATGATGCCCGAGTGGGGTATTGTGTCGAAGGCTTTTGCAAGGTCAAGGTAGGCTGTGTGAACTGCCTTACCCTCATCAATGGCCTTAGTGACTGTTTCAAAAAAGTCGACCAAGTTCAAAAGGCAGGATCTGCCCTTGACAAAGCCAAACTGGGTATGATCCAATGTCTGTAGGTCCCTAATGTCTTTGTTTATGAGTTCCATAATGATCCTCTCCATAGCTTTGCAGACCAGGCTCGTCAAGCTTATGGGGCGGTAATTTCCAGGGTCCGTAGAAGCACCGCCTTTGTGGAGTGGGACCACTGTTGCCGTATGCCACTCTTTGGGTACGTATCCTGTAGTAAGGCTAAGATTAAACAGCGGCCTTATGTGTGGGTTTAGTTCCTCTTGGAGTTCATGTAGCACACAGCCCGGGACACCGTCCGGTCCCATTGATGCTGTGTTTTTAGCTTTAGAGAGGGCGGCTCTCACCTGGGCATCTGAGATGTTAGGGAGGCTACACTCTGCTGGGATAGATATTTCTCCTTTTGGGGTGGAGGGGGAGGAGAAATTTGCACTGAACCTGTCTGCCAGGATGTTAGCAATGTCTGTGGGTTCAGTGTATTTTGTGTCATTTTGGACTAACTCTGAGCATATCTGGGAGTTTCCACCCAGGTTTCTAACATAGCTAAAGAAGGCCTTGTGATTGTCTTTTGCGATTTTTCTCTCAAAGTTGGCCTTGGATGATTTTATGAGTGATCGTAGTTTTTTGTTAGTACTGATCAGAGATGCCTTCCCTTTTAGGGATTTTGCTCTGTCATGTAGTAGCTTCCTCCTCCTGTTGTAAAGTTTGTTTATGGCTGGGGTCCACCAGACTGGACGCCTGCCTTTGGGGGAATGGGTCTTGGTTTTATTTGGGATTGCATGATCCATGCATTCTTGAAGGTGCCCGTAGAAGGCATTTGTAAAGGATTCAGCAGTGTGGGTTGTGGTTTCCACTGGCCCAGGGGCCTTGAAGGATACCACTTCAGTCTTAAGAAGTGTGAAGTTGGCTTTTGAGAAGTTCTTCACTGTGGTCTTTTGTGCAGGGGTGGGGGCGGGATGTGGATTTCCAGTGAGATTAATTTATGGTCTGATCTCACCAATGAGGGTATACTTTCGATTGTGGAGCATTTTGTCCCCATGTTTGTGATGATCAGGTCTAGTATATTATCTCCTCTTGTGGGAATGGTGACTAGTTGTTCCATCGCATTTGAGTTTATGAATTCTAGGAACCTTTGGGCTAGGGTGTTGGGACTTGAGTAATGTTCCCAGTCTATGTTTGGGTAGTTGAAGTCTCCCAATATGATGGTATTTGGAGAGACATTCATACTCTCCAGTGTCTTCAGGAAGGCTGTGTGGGGTTCCTGAGTTTGAGAGGGTGGTCTGTAGCATGCTACAAACTGTAGGGCAGTTTTGCCTATGGTTAGTTGCACCTGGATGGTCTCTGATGCTTCGTGCGTTGCCACTAACCTGGAGGTGTGGGCATCTTTGATGAATATGGATACTCCCCCTCCTTTTGTGGTTCGGTCCAAGTTTTGGGGCCGGAAAGCATGATATGAGGTAAAACCTGATAGTGCTGGGGTGCTCTCAGGAGCCTTGAACCAGGTTTCAGTCACTGCACAGACATCGATGTTCTCCATACTGAGGAGGGCTTCGAGAGCGTGCATCTTGAGGTTTAGACTTCTGGCATTGAACAGCATTACCCTTAGTTTTTTTCCACTTGTGTTTTCTAGGGAGGTAGGTTTGTCATTTGAGCCTTGCCTAAAAAGGCACTATGGGGTGGCAAGAGCCTTGGCCAATATCCGAAGCCCAGGGTGACAGGTGCAAGCCATCCCTTGTGAAGCAGTGTGGCTTGTCAAGCATGTCATCCCAAGCAGACAGACATTGGATCCCCTTAGAATGACACCAGTAATTAAGCCAATTGTTAAAACTGATCATTTTGTCTTTGTACTGTGGCATCATTCTTGGTGAGGGTAACATGCTGCTCAGGGTCAGGGTCATACCGGCCTGGGCTACATAATCAGAGAGCTCCTCTATGTCTCTTTTCATGTAGTCCAGGGAGGTACGTCTCAGGTCGTTCACACCGGCATGGACAATGACTGAGTCATATTTGTACTTGCTGTGGATTGACCTGAGTGCTTGTGTTATGTGGCGGATTCTAGCGCCCGACAGGCAGCTTATTGTGACCTTTTCCTTGTTCAGTCTGGTGAGCGGGACGTCAGTGTGTCTGACTATGGTGTCACCTATTACAAGTGTGTCTGGCATGTTGTTTGGCCTTAAGGGCTGTGACTGTTTAGCACACTGACTTTGTGAACTATATGTTGCATGTGCTATGTCTTGAGGTGGCGGTTGCTTGGGTGTCTGCTTTGGAGGCCTCTGTTGTTTTGGTAGATTTTTAATCAGCGCCTCTGAGTATGTTTTTGTGTGTTTATGTGTTTGGTTTGCAGTTGTAATAGTTCTATGTGAGACTGGGTTTGTGGTGTGCGTGGTTACCTTCTCCTCCTGACTGGTCTTGCCAGTACTGAGTTGAGAGAGCTCAGCCTCCAGTTTGGCTATATAGTTGCATCTCTCGCATATATTTGTATTTGTTGGGAGGAGGAGAGGGTTGTCTGTGTACATGAGGCAATTGTAACATTGCCTCAAGATTCCCAGATTCACCAGCTGAACAGGAGAGGACGCCAGCAACTGACCCTTCGACATGCTAGAATAGTGAAAAAGATTGCTGTGTAACTGAGTCAGAAAGGACCTGTAGGGAAATGGGTACTCAAGGGAATTTAGGTGAATTAAGTACTTTCTTTTGTTTAAGAGTGCTTTACCTGTATAAAAAATGCTTTAGGAGCAAGTGCTGAGCTTTTCAGATGGAGAATAGGCTGTTTAGATTGCAAGTAGAGCAGTTCTAAGGGAAAAATTGAAGAGCAGACTTTACGGAGCCAGAAATAGTTTAAACTTGATTAACCGGCGCTGCCCGATGCTGCTCTATGAGCAACTTCGCGCAAAAACGGGCTTTATAGCAGGTTTGTCTGGAGGTAGTCTTTACACCCTAATGGCAGAGAGGGAGCACCTGGAATGGTGTACTGTAAGAGAGACAGAGAGAGAGAGAGACAGTGAGTTAGATAAATGGAAAATAGAAATGCAAGACAAAGGTGGAGAGAAACTGAGTTAGGTGAATAGTAAGGATGTAGGTAAAAGGTGGAAGGGTAAGGCAGAATGTAAGAGATATTCAGAGGAGGGATAGATATAGAAAAAAGGCAAATGTGCAGGGAAGGTAAGGTAAGAGAGGTAGCTATAAAAAAGCAGTAAACAAAGACCATAGACAATGCAAGGTATGCAGTATAATCACAATAGAATATAACAGGTGCACTACAATACTAGTATAATAGGTAGTATGATCTCAATACTAACAACAGTTTTACCACAGTGCTATCTTAGTACAAATATCCTAGTCCCTTTTTGGAGGAAGGGATCGACAGCATTAGGCAAAAGTACACACAAGTGATTAATAACGTACACACCAGTGATTAATGATAGCAGAGCCTGTAATACATCGAGTTAACCAAAAGTGTATGTTTGCAATGTATGTGATTAACAAACTGGCTCAGTAAACATGTACATTTGTAAATCCCAATGTTGGCGTCTTTATGGAAGTTGAATTACAGAAGTTTAAATGCAAGGCCGTTGATGAGAATGGCAGTCTACACATGCCCTTGCTGGCATCTGTTTAGTAGTTGATTTACTTGCAGTTTGGATATAAGTATAAGAAAAAGGCAGCACAAATGCCTCAATAGCATTCAGTAAATGCCCATCTGGCGTCGTTTTGCTAGTTGTCTTAGCGGAAGCCCAATATATATATGAAACCAATGCAAAGTTGTGCAAAGAACACTCCAAAATGTATTCCCCCAGCACCAATGCACCCGAAAACCAAGATGCCAATCTTTCATACATCTGCCGTTGAAACCAGTAGAATAGGAATTTGTAATTGATGAAAACCAAATGTAAAATACTTGATATGCCAATAAGGCACTTTGGAATAAAGCTTCAACAGCACCTTACACGCCAACAGTCAAATAGAAAAACAGAATGTCTAGGTTTGACTCACCAGCTGTGATGTTCGTTAAATTGAATAATTCTAGTTGCTCCGTCAAACACACTTTGACTGTAAAGCTACAGTTATCATTAAAATTAGCCACACAAGGACCACATAAACCAAAACCGTGTCTCGGTCTTCACTTAGACCGCAAAAATCCTATAAAGGACAGATGTTGGGCAGCTGGAACCAATCAAAAACAACCAAACCAAAGTGTTCGAAAAAAGGAAGGAAAACCAAGCTCTACCATAGCAGCTACTCAGCCCAGCAGTTGGAAATTCATCAACTGTCACTTCCGTAAAACTTCCTTTGACGAATACTAGGCAATAATGATTAATGGAGCCCAATAACCTTGTTATTAGACCAGTGCTATAAATTAATGTCAAGGCAGAAATATACAGTCTAATACAGTCTAATACTGTTGTAAAAATTGATAAATGGTAGTTAAAGGTATGACGTTGTAGCTGTACAGCCCCCAGAATAAATGAACTTGAAGGTATGGCATTGTAGCTATTCAGCCCACAGGATAAGCAAACTTTTCTGCCAACAAGTAATTTGAAATAATTTGAATAATTATCAGCTGTGCTGTTGCAGGTACGGTGTTGTAGCTGTTCAGCTCACAGGATAAGCAAGCTTTTCTGCCACGCTGCCTCCTGGAGAAACTAGCCTTAGACTGACTGTGATCTGAAACACCTGCCGACTTCCAACAATTTTTTTTCGTCTTTCATTCACTTGGCTTGTTCCAAACAGGCCTCCCTTCTGTGTCCACAACAAACAAGCCACGGCCTTTACAAAACCTTTCTACCCGACTTCGTTATTCAGACTTCAGTATTTTTACTGGAGCTTTTCTTCTCGGGTCTCCCGACTCTCCACTGAAAATGTTTGTTTTAAAATTTAAATGTTTGAAAATTTGTGTTGTGTTTATAGCTTTATCCACTAATTGGTTATTAAGTGTTCGCTTATTACTATTTAAACAGGATTTTTCACATTCTGTGTATTTTCTGATGAAGTCTGGGAGGTGCCTGGATGAAAACACATGTTTTGTGGAGCGTTAAGTTGTTTGTACTAGCCGATAAAGAGTGGAGGTTTTCTGTCTTCGAAACCCAGTCTGTTTTGTTTAAAAATTGAAAAATCTAACTTGCTGAAAGCTGAAAACTCCCAATAAAGTCTCGAGCAATGCTGGAAACCAAGAGATCCGTGCCGCGGCAAACTAGATCTGAGGTAATTCCAGCAGTGCGTTGTGGGATAAGGGGTGGGGTCTCGAGCTACTGGAGAACTTTCAGCTTGCTAGTCGGCTGTGACGGAGTAGAGGATCGGCTCCGAACCCATCAGTGAAGAATGAACGGTGAGACTGAACAACTTCACATAATATAATTAACCGCAATTTCCTTTGTCCCTGACCTTCTACTGAATACCCATTCTGAAATCCTCTCTTTATCAAATTCAAATGCTCATTTCTTTCCCGATGTCTTTCATGCAGCATTGTTATTTGCACTCTGCATTTCTTCATATAATTCAACACGCTTTCCTTTTTGTCTATACCTATAAGGCCATTTACATTTCAAGATAATATGGACAGCACAGCCACTGTCATAAAAATATGCTATTCCCACCTACTGTGCATGTCCTTTTTGGAGTATTTCCAGCTTTTATGTTATGTGCAAACACGAATATTTGGCAGGCTGACCTTGTATATGGTTGTTTCTTCTCATCTCCATTTCAGCCTGTGTATATTTTCAAGACTTTTTTAAAGAAACAACTCGAACAAAAAGGAAATACATTTTCAAGACACCCCACCCCCTATTAACTTAGAACAATCACTCAAAACTATGAACATCTTCAAAAAAAGAAATTTAACTCTCCAAATGGGAAATGTCCCAAACTGACAGCTGCAACCACAGGCACTACCTAACCCATTATAAGGTTACCCATGCTAAAATGCATCCTACAGCCCATGCTCCCACTTACACTAAATGCTGTCCATTCTTATTTCTATTCACTCCCGGATGTGAAAAACATTTTGCATGCTTTCAGAAAACATTAACTTGCCTTAATTTTCTTTGTTTCTCTTTGCATTTCTGTCTGCTACAACTAATACAAATGTACAGGTAATCTCTTATTTTTTTTCTACTCCCTATAGTCACAAATTGAATGATACAAGGCTATCATTAATAGTCTGTAATTATGGATGAAAAATGTGTATGTAACCAAGATGAAATTATTATATACAATGTAGAAAATGGAAACAGACTGTATATTGTCAATGTATGTGAATACTGGAGCTTTACTTCCACAGCCTCCAATGAAAAAGGGTATTTATTCTAGTCTGACTTTCCCAATCAACAAAGACAGATAAACTTTTAGCCCTAGGAAAAATTACACCAGCAATTTTTAAATAAAAGAAAATTCTACACCATTCTATTAAATGCATTAAAGTATTGAGGCTGCCATCTCTTATTTACTTCCCATAACTTCAAACTTGATTTTTCATTGAACTGTTTAGCATTGTACTGTTATATGTTGCATTTCCTTCAGAAAAGAAAGTTCAGAACGCTCATGAATAACTGCTTGCGCCTCCAGACAGCTAATCTCCATGTAAAAGTAGTCAGCAATGAATCTTTATATTAATGGTCATAAGTTATTCTCCCCGGACCTCCACTGAAAAGGGGCAATAGCTCAGCCAAACACTCCCAGTCAACAAATGTAAAATGAATAAATAAATAGTCATAAGTCTGACAAGCCTCATATGCAAAGCCATGGAAACACTTATCATGGACTTATTCAATCAGGACATGGGGAACCTCCAAACACTGGACTCATCTCATTTTGGATTAAAAGGCAAGTCATGATTACTCAACTTGGTGGAATTTTTCAAAATGTTACTGTCGTTCATCCCTCTCTAACATAGATGACAAGTACGCTGGGTATTTCGTTTAGACGCTTTAATACATAGAAACACACCAGGATACATAGCAGCATCATAAAATATAAACCAACTGGTTAACAGACAGACCTTGCATACGTACATGCTTACATCTCAACAGCTTACTACAAAAAGGCAGTCACACTTGCACGTGCTCAGTATTTATACACTTGTGTAAGCCCTTGGAAAGCTTCTTTAAGGTACGTACACACACATACAGTTATCAAAGCAATAGATGAAGGCAAAATGGTACACACTGCATACCTCAACCTGGCCAAAGCTCTTCCCCAATCAGACATAGTAGAAAAGCTAAATAAATTGTGAATAAACCTTTATATCACCCTCTAGATTGACAACTGGCTCACAGATAGGATGCAGAAAACCAAAGTAGGGGAAGTTTCCTCCACAAAGAGTCAGTGGAGTCTCCCAAAGTTCTGTGCAAGGACCTCTACTGTTTGGCATCTAATTTTCTGAAGTAAAAGCCAATAATAAAGGGCTCCGGCTGACAGCTGCAAATGACTGCAAGTTAGGAGCAGTCATTAAATCCCTGAAAGACTTAAGTCACTCTGCAGGAAGGTTTGCCCCAAATCATAAACTGAAACTAAATGCGAAAAAATACATTATTACATCCTTTGGGAATTCATCTATACCTAGTGAACTACCACACTGATAATACACCCCTAAGAGTTGACGGAGTTGTTCAGGATTTGGGATCTATGTGGGCAGTGATGTATCATTTGACCAACATATGTCCACTGTGCCAGGTTAAGAAACTGTTGACATATTTCCTTGGAACGCTTGCAATGAAGTCTCCTGTAGCCTGTAAATACTTGTTTTGATCATAACACTACTGTTCAAGTTTCAGTAATACATAAAGCCCTCCACCATCAAGGCAATTGCATAATAATTTATACACATGAGCTTAAAAGAATGGTCACCCACTTTTTTCCAGAACTTTCACTAGAGGCTACTACTTCATGACATCCAAACCTAAGTTTCCTATGTTTAATCCTGTCAGTTTCTTCAAATACTGTAGTACACTTTCCCTCTCTTCACAGGTTCATTTAACCCATTCACAATGCAGAATGTCATGTAATCATTACCTCTGTACTGTATTTACTCTGTGGTGACCAACACCTTCAACAGCTCTGTCCCTTCTACATATTCAATCCTTTTTTTCCACAAGTTCAACCCCACACACACAAACACACAAATTAACCAGTGCAAACTACATTTTAGTCAGCTGGCAACAACATATAGAAATCTACATGGTGCCTAAAAATGCAATTCAATTAACTTATACACAAAATTAACATTCAAGTTGAACAAACACTTTAATCACAACTATGACCTCTTCCAAGGTGTACAGGACTTCCCTCACTCTGCAGGTTTGGGAGAGTCAGCCCATCAAAAGTTAAATCCACAGAAAATAGCAAAGTAAAATGTTATTCGTCCCTACTCCAGAGAAAGTCAATTCAAATGTATAAGACAGTCCACAAATATCCTTCACTAAACATTGGGTGTATATTCCCAACAGTGTGTTGGCATAATTAAAAAGTCATTGTAGACAGTACAATAATCATAAGTCACCAGTCAATACAGTTATTAAATACTGTTCAACTCAAGCCATCGCAAAAAAATGTTCATTTCCAAACAAATCCAATGACTTGTCTTTTTGCAAAATACTTTGCTTAAACAAAGGAAATAGAGCAGAATCTTTCCTTTCAACTTCTCCACTTCATGAATCTTCTGTATCTTGTAGTGCTAATGTGCTATTCTGTCTACTGTTGAGAAAGATGTTCTCTTCTTTCAATGCCTTATCTGGTTCTAAGAAAGTCTTACACCCTAAAGGGAAAAGAATTTCAAAACATGATGGAAATATAATTTTAAATCTGAAATGGAGAATTTAAGTACCTTTTATCTGCACATTTTTCAAATAATACAGCATTTAAATTTATGTATTTGTATTGCATTGAATATTAACTGAACTGGAAGTTTTGACTCTGTTTTGTCAGTTAGTGCTTACTAGATTTTTATTGCTGTTAGTAATTGCAGGTGGGGGTAGTCTCATTCACTGATATCTTGTCACTGCCTATTTAAGTGGTACATTTAGGAATATTTTCTGCTTAAAACCTCAGCTTTGGATGGCTAAGATCTAGCTGCATTCAACTGGACGTATAAGAGAATTTAAGTACCTTTTATCTGCACATTTTTTAAATGATACAGCATTTAAAATGACTTATTTGTGTTGCATTGAATATTAACTGAAATTGAAGTTTTGACTCTGTTTTGTCTGTTAGTGCTTGCTAGATTTTTATTGCTGTTAGTAACTGCAGGCGGGGGTAGTCTCATAGATAGGTACTAGGCTACCGGCCCAAGGGCCTACGTAAGCCTAGCCAACAATGTTCCCTGGCTTACGCCACCCACGAAAGTTATTTTCCTGTGCCACGTTCGAGCAGAGACATAGAGGTGACCCCCGGGCTGTATTTCCTATTTCCCATCCACTCATCAAGATTTCTCAGTGCTAAAGAAGAACTTTGCTTGACATAGTTTATAGTCTCATTCATTGATACCCTGTCACTGCCTATTTAAGTGGTACATTTAGGAATATTTTCAGCTTAAAACCTCAGCTTTGGCCGGCTAAGATCTAGCTGTATTCAACTGGACGTATAAGAATTTAAGTACCTTTTATCTGCACATTTTTCAAATAATACAGCATTTGAATTGATTTATGTGTGTTGCATTGAATAGTAACTGAACTGGAAGTTTTGACTCTGTTTTGTCAGTTAGTTCTCCACCCACCCTCCATGTTTTTGTTTTGGTGTTAATCTTGGTGGCTTTGAAATCTTGTAAATTTGTGATTGGATACTCCTTCTGGGCCCATCTCATTTGCTCACTCAACTGAGTGCAGTGAGATCAGATTCTGATTTCAAGCACTCCTACTATATACAAAGAGAGCATCTGGGAAAGAAAAAAAAAATTTTAAGCTCGTTTCCTGCCTTTCCTGTAAGTGGTCTAGACTGTTTGTAGGCTTCTGAGCCCCCAAGCCTTTCTGTTTTGGAGGGAAGCCTTCTAGCGTAATTTTGTTTCTTAGAACTAGCGAGTTTTCTACTTTCAGCACTCAAATCTGTTTCTTTGAACTCAGCACTTGTTCAGAACTCGTTGTAAGCACTAAATAAGCTGCAAATTATTACAGCACTCAATTTTCCTCACTTGTCTAGAGGAAAGTAGCTTTTAGTACTTAATAAATAAGCACCTATCCAGGCATGTCTAAGGGTCAGCTCCCGGTGATTTCTCCTGTTTACCTGATGAATCTGGGCATCTTGGGCTAATGCAGCAATTGCCTCATGTACAGAGACAACCCTCTCCTCCTACCACCCAAAACTACAACCTGTGAGAGATGCACTTATATAGCCAAACTGGAAGCAAAGCTCTCTTCACCAAAGACTGGACGTCGACAGTCAAGAGAAGGTAAACACTTGCACCACACCACACTCATCACATACTTCCTCAAAACCTACACCACCAAAACACACACCTACATTCGCGGAGGCTCTCAATAAAAACCTGCCCATGCATCAGGGACCTCCAAAGCAGAAACGCAAGCTAACTCCACCCCCCAACACAACCCAAATGACACACAGCCCACAAACTCAGTGTGCCACTCAACCACAGCCTATAAGGCGTAATACTGTACCCAACACTCTAGTCATAGGAGACTCTATAGATAGGCACACTGATGTTCCACTCACCAGGCTAAACGAGGAGAAAGTTACTGTCAGCTGCCTGTCAGGTGCCAGGATCCACCACATAATGCACGCACTCGGGTCACTCCACAACAAGTACAAATATGACACTGTCATTGTCCATGTTGGTGTGAATGACTTGAGACGTACCTCCCTGGACTACATGAAAAGAAACATGGAGGAGCTCTCCGATCTTGTAACCCTGGCCCCGAGTAGCATCCTGCCATCACCCAGAATGATGCCACAGTACAAGGACAAAATGATTGACTTCAACAATTTGCTAAGCTTCTGGTGTCATTCTAAGGGGATCCAGTATTTGTCTGCCTGGGACGACCTGATCGACAGACCACGATGCTTTGCCAGAGATGGCCTGCACCTGTTGCCCTTGGGATTCCGGATACTGGCTAAGGCTCTTGCCACCCCTATAGTGCCTTTTTTAGGCAAGGTTCAAATGACAAATTCACCACCGTAACAGGTACAAGCAAGCAAAATCTGAGGGTAATGCTACTCAATGCTAGAAGTCTAAACCTCAAAATGGCACTCACTCGAGGCACTCCTTAAAATGGAGAACATCGACATCTGTGCAGTGACAGAGATCTGGTTCAAAGCTCCAGAGAGCACCCCTGCATTACCAGGCTATAATTCATACCACACCTTTTGGCCACCTAACCCGGAACGGAGCACTGAAGGTGGAGGCATGTCCATATTCATTAAGGATATCCACACCCTATACTCATCACTCATCAGACCAATGATCGAGTACAATGCCCCATTCGGAATGTATCTGACCCGACACTTGCAGCAGCTGGAGAGGCCACAAAAGTTCCTCACCAAAAGGATAAAGGGTCTCAAAAATCTGTCTTATGCTGCCCGACTGAAAGAACTCCAGTTATATTCAGTTGCTTACCGCTTGCTCAGAGGTGACCTATGCCTGACATACAAGGCCATGTCAAACCCAGATTTGATGAACATGCTTCATCTCAAAAAATCTAGATCCCTCAGAGCCACAAGGGCGGGAGACTTAAACCTCGACACGGTTATTAATAGGATGTGCTGGAGGGATAGATTCATCACCCAAAGACTCCCTATGCTGTGGAACAAAATCCCGGTTTATGTGAGGCAGAGCACCTCGCTGGCCTTGTTCAAGAGGAATCTTGACCAATGGATGGGAGATCGCAGATACACCCCAGGGGTTACCTCAGTGTCACTGCTCGACAGAGGCACAGCAAAATAATGGGCATAGTTTCTCCAAACTAAAGGGGTGGCGTAAGCCACAAAACTATGGGCTAGGCTTATAAATGCCCTCGGGCAGATAGCCTAGTATGAACCTATGAACCTATGAACCTATGAACCTCCAGGCTAGTTGCATAGCATAATGCATCCGAGATTACCCAAGTGCAACTAACTCTGGGCAAAACCGCAATCCAGATTGTAGCTTGCTACAGACCCCCCACCATGCCCCAGGATTCCCACTCCTCATTTCTTGATACACTGTAAAGTATTAGGGTGCAAACTAACACCCTAATAATGGGTGATTTCAACTACCCCACCATTAACTGGGAAAACTACTCATGTACCAACTATTTTGCTCAAAGTTTTCTGGAATTCATAAATTCCAATGCCTTGGATCAACTTATTCACACCCCTACCAGGGGCAGAAATATCCTAGACCTGGTCATTACCAACATGGGCAACTGGTGTTCCACACCAGAGGTCAATTCCTCGGTCAGATCTGACCACAAGCTAATCACCCTAGACATCCACATCCCGCCCCCACCCCCAATTAGGGAAACCGCCGTAAAAAACTTCTCCAAAGCCAACTTCACACTTCTTAAGACAGAATTGGCAAACTTCATGACACCCATGCAGACGGACAATAGAGGTATGACTGCTGAATCCTACACAAATGCACTTTATAAGCACTTACACGAGTGCATGGATCATGCTATCCCTAATAGAACCAAGATGCTATCCTCCAAAAAAAAGGAAGCCAATCTGGTGGTCCTCTGCCATAAACAAACTCTACAACAGAAGAAAGAAACTGTTGCAAAAAAGAGTAAAATCCCATGACTGGAGGAACTCCCTGGTCAACCTCAGTAACACGCAGCGATCCCTCATAAAATCCTCCAAAGCTAGTTACGAAAACAAAATTGTCACCGACTCTAAAGACAACCACAAAGCATTCTATAGCTATGTCAAGAATCTCAATGGCAACACTCAGATCTGCTCTGAGTTACAGCACAATGGCACTAAATATACAGAACCAACTGATATTGCCAACATCCTGGCAGATAGGTTCAGTGCTAACTTTAACCCCCTCTCACCCCCCCTATTGCTATACCAGAAGAATGCAAAGTTCCTGTAATCACAGCTGCACAGGTAAAAAAAACACACTCTCCAAAGCCAAGAACACAGCATCCATGGGACCTGACAATATCCCAGGCTACGTTCTACATCAACTACGGAATGAACTGGCACCCTAAGTACCATGTTCAATCATAGACTCATCTCTGACTTTATGCCCACTGAATGGTGCACCACGACAGTTATCCCACTCCACAAAGGGGGAGCCACGACAGACCCCGGGAACTACTGCACCATTAGCCTGACAAGCCAGGTCTGCAAGGCCATGGAACATATCATCATGGAACTCATAAACAAAGACATTGGTAATCTCCAAACTCTGGACCCTACCCAGTTCGGATTTGTAAAAGGCAGATCATGTCTCCTAAACCTGACTTCTTTGAAGCCGTCACCAAAGCCACAGATGAGGGTAAGGTGGTTCACACAGTTTATCTAGATCTTGCCAAGGCTTTTGACACCATCCCCCAGTCTGGAATTACAGATAAGCTCACTTAACTAGGTATAAATCCCTATGTCACAAGATGGGTTGCCAACTGGCTCACGGACAGAACCCACACTGTGAAAGTAGCAGACTCCAAATCCGACTTCAGACCAGTGACAAGTGGAGTACCACAGGGTTCAGTCCTGGGTCCTCTCCTGTTTGGTATCTACTTCTCTGAAGTACAGGCTAACACAGAAGGTCTTTGGCTAACAAAGTTTGCAAATGACTGCAAACTAGGAGCCATAATCAAAACTCCTAATGATGTGGACATACTACAAAAGGGCCTCACTGAGACAGATGCCTAGTGTCAAAGCCATGGCCTCAAGCTCAATGCCAAAAAGTGTACTGTCATCCCCTTTGGTAAAAACTCTGTACCCATAGCTGGTAGTCTACTTAATGCCGAAAATGTGATAAGAGACCTTGAGACACAGGTGGACAGTAGTCTCTCCTTTGATAATCACATCGCGACAGTGGTCAGGAAATCCTTCTACGTGGCACACCATCACAAAAGGTTTCTCATCCAGAAAAAAAAGAGGTAATTGTTCCCCTCTACTCATCACTTATTAGACCCATTAAAGAGTACAACGCCCCTTTTGGTATGTACCTCACAAGACATCTACAACAACTGGAAAGGCCACAGAATTACCTCACAAAGAGGATTACTGGCCTCAAACAGATGCTCTACACAGACCGTCTCAAAAAACTCCAGCTTTACTCCGTCGCATATTGCCTACTCAGAGGCGATCTCTGCCTAACATACCAAGCTATGTCAAACCCAGAGCTGTTGGACATGCTCCACTTAAAGAAATCCCAATCCCTCCGAGCTACACGCTCTAGGGACCTAAACCTTGTCACCACAATAAACAGAACATGCTGGAGGGATAGATTCCGGTCCCAGAGACTTCCCATACTCTGCAACAGACTACCAATGTCAAACAGAGCTCCTCATTAGCACTCAAGAAAAATCTTGACGACTGGATGGGAAATAGGAAATTCACCCCAGGGATCACTTCTGTGGCTCTGCTCAACAGGGGCACAGGAAAATAATTTTCTTGGGTGGCGAAAGCCAGGGTACATTTTTGGCTAAGCTTATATAGGCCCTAGGGCCAATAGCCTAGTACATATGAACCTATGTGAGTTCTACAATCCTGAACAACCTGCAAGAACCACATTCTTTTCATTACAATCCTGCTCTACAAGGAGCATGGTAACCCCATATAAACATTACATCCAAGTCTTCCAAAAGTTTGATAGTAGCCCCTCACTAGCTCACTCTTCTAGGCTTTCCATTCTCAGGTGCAATACCTTGAGAGAACAGCCAGAAAGCATGCTCAACTTTAGTTTCTGATATTAGGATCACCAACCACTCAATTTCTGTAAGAATCTGTCTTTTTCTTCTACCTTTTCCTGCAACCCAACAATCTATACATCCTTAACGTCTGTCCCTCTCCTTGAGATTGATCAGTTTTTACTCAACTTGCTCCAATCTCACAGTCAGCAAAGATAATGTGCATTTTGGTGCTGCTTTTGACCTCTCTGCAAACCTGCTATTGCATCCAGGTGCCAGGTAAGCTCTTGATCAACTTCTATAAATAACTGCTCAGTCTTTTTTCAAACATCTTTATTAAATTTACACACGACAAAGGCAATCTTACATTTACATTAATGAAAAACATACAAAATGATAACACTTTAGTTGCAAACAGTTTACATCACAGACAACATTGAAACAACTGTAGTTGCCAACATTATACATCACTTATAAACCACCCCAGTCATTGTCAGTTAAGCATTACATAGCTCATTCAAATCCTGCCTCTTAAACCTTGTTCCTGTTCTGCATATATTGTTCAAAACAATTCCCGTTTTTCCTATGTAGTTAACTCCTTCCCTCTTCCTAATTCCAGTTGTTTTATCTCTGTCACTATATTCACTACTTCTAGTAAAGTTGGTATATACTTTGATTTCCATTTTCTGGTAATTGCTTTTTTGGCAGCCACCATAATTAGACTCAGCAAGGCTCTACTATGTCTAAGCAATTCAGATTTTATAGCATAACTCAAAAAAATCATCTCCCCAGTCAGTTCAATCTGCCCAGCCAGCATCTCCGACAGAGCGGTCCGCAGGGAATCCCAAAAGTCTACCAGCTCATTACACTTCCAAAAAACATGTTCTCAGGCACCTCCTTCCTGACGGTCACACCTACAACACCCACTATCCACCTGAGGAAAAATCCTTTGGCATCTACTGGGGGTATAAAAATAGTTATGTAAGCACTTCCAGGCAAAGATCTTAAATCTTCTAGACTTTGCTGCATATTTGGGAGATAAACATATACCCCTCCCCTCCCCCCACTGCCTCTTTGTGAATTACTTATCCAATCTCTTCCCAACCCTTCCTAAGTTCCTCTGATTCTTATAATTATCATGCAGTATTTTATATGCTTTACTAATTATTCCTTTTTAATAGCAGCTATGGTTCTAGATTCTATTAAAAACTCTACCAGTGCTGGTCTTTCATTTAGAAGCCCCCTATTTCTTTCTTTGCCTATAATCTGATATCAATCCTTGATAGGGAAGACAATCTCTAACTTGCAGTCCAAATACATTCTTGGCCTCTTCACATTCTATTACCTTTCCCTTTCTAGTTATTTGCTCCCAATACCTTGGTTCCTTTGCCAGTTTTCTCCAATAAATTCCAGCCCCCTCTTGCCTGTTATCTGTATCCCTTGACCACAGTCAACCCTATCGGCAAAATCTCTTTCCTCCATTCTCATGCTGGTTTGGTTCTTAGAATACTCCCTATTTTATAACTGCTCAGTCCTTGACATATATTATCTGTCAAGCTTCCCCTCAATTTCAATTGGTTAAAGGTCCGAGCCAGACAGGACAACCCTAATTGCACAGAGGTTTCCATATTTCTAATCGACCCAGCTTCTTCCAACTTGCTTTTACCAAGCTCCCAGTGGTTGACCCAGCTTCTTCCATCTTGTTTTCCCAAGCTCCCAGTGGTTGCAGTCTTGCTGAGTATTTGAAGTTCTCTCTAGTTTTGTACTATCCGGCGTCAAAGTGCTTAAAAGTACCCAGATACCCTTTTCTTCAGGAGTTTAGGTTACAAACTACTATGATTGCACAACTGAAGTACTTTCTCAACAAATATACCTCTGCTTGTCTGCCAGCGCTCCACAGATTCTTCACTATAACAAAGTGATAAGCTCCTTTGCCTTTTTTTTTTTTTTATAATAATCAAGTCAGCTACCATTCAAATGTTATTTCTCCCTACAAACCATGCATTCCTTTACCTATTCTTTTACCCTTTTTAGAAACATACTTCTACTGCTGTTTTACAACATTAAACCATTTGACAAAATATATAAACATTTAACTCTTTTTATATTTGGATTTTGATGAGCAAAGCAACAAAATGAGATTCATATCCTTTATCTTCCTACTCAGTTTAAAATAAACACTGCACAATAAAATTGAGACTTTGCAGTCCTTCACTATTATTAGTCTTCTGCACAGTCCATCCACATGCACACACACACACACACACACACACACACACACACACACATGCATACCACCAGCTTCTTGGTCAAATGTTTCTGGGTCAAATCCTAACTTATCCTCACTAACACAAAGCAATACTTTTTTTTTTAGCTTTCCCACTAACTCATTTTCAGACAGTACTCAATAAGTTTGCCTGCAAGTCTTCTTCCGGTTTCTTAACTTCTTGCAGTAGTTACATATGGATTGAATCCAAGCTTCTCCTAACTGTTTTTGTCCATTCCTGGGCTTCTCTCTGTTCAAGCATTTTCTGGTGGAAAAACGGAAACACACTTTCTCTGACACAGTCTCAACTGGAACCCTCTTATTTGCGAAGGGTCCAGAAACTATATAGTTCTGCTGATATTTTTTATCTCCACAAAACCTAATCTGCCTCTATCATCTTTGGCCAACTGAACAAAATATTGTAAAGACTATTTGGTACAGAAATTTAAATCTCACCCCAACATCCCAACTCCTCGTAAAAGACTGGAATACATGTACTCTTTTTTTTTTTTTTTTGTCTAGTATAAAGTGAACAGTCATGATCCATAAATACTCTGACATCACCTGTGCTCAATATCTTTCCTTTCTAATGTAGTTTTGTAAGAGGCATTGCCTTCTGATGGTATGACTGCATTTAATCCAGTATGGGTCTCTGCTTCTTTACAGAGGTTAAATTAGAAGCATAAATACAATGTGCCCTCTCAGCTTACAAATCCTCCTCAGAACACAGTTCAGTTACTTATTTCTACTATAATAACGTTAATACAGTCCACTCCCCATCTTCTCTGGAACACCATAAATCTTAAGTTTTCTCTTCATGCTCTGTCTCACCTTCTAGACCTACCACTTTCTGAAGGACTTCATTTGATACATCCGTCTGTCCTTCTTTCCTTCATTTCTAGGTTCATAGGAGGTTACCAGGCTAACAGCCCTAGAGCCCTTACAAACCTAGCCATGTTATTCCCAAGTAATTTTGAATTAGTCTTGACTATTCATCAGATTTAACACTATTTTCCCAACTGTTTTTCATTTCTTCTTGTATAGTATTCTAAAGTCCCACTTATTTTAAACACTTCTGCGTGCATCTGGTCTATTTTTTCCTTCTAGTTTACTGAAAGCAATCCCCTGCATTGATGCTGCACATTGGTTTGCCTCTTGCTCATCAGACTTTAGATTCTTCTCTTCTAGAACTTTTTTTTTCCTTCTGGTTCACTGTTTTATTTGTCCCAGTTTTTTTTACTTTTTTTGCTGATGTTTAAACAGTATCACCTGCAAGCCAACAGTTAAATTTCTCCCATAATTATACATTTTTACTAGCTTTTTGCTTACTTTCTTAATGTTCACACTGAAATCTCTACTTGGTGTACTTATACGTCTACCATCACCTTACCATCTAATTACATTTCAAAAAATGCTCCCAAATACCTCTTCCACATCACACCTCCAGTATTTGGTATTTAACTTAGAATAATATTCTGGGGTCTACTTTGGATATAAAAGTACCTATGCTAATGCTTCCATGCAAACATCTTAAACTTTCTGGACTCTGTTGCACACTTATTACAGATTTCTTCTCATTGTTCTTTTTTAAACTGTCTTCTCACCCCCCCCCCCCATTTTCCATCTTCCTCTCTTTACCTATTCTCTTAATGAATCCCTGATACAGAAAAAACTCTAACCTGCAGTTCAGACTACTACTTAGCCTCATCTGTTACCTTTCCCTCCCTGGTTATTCGCTCTGGAATCCTTGGTTCCTTTGCAAATTTCCTCCAGTACATTCCATTCCCCACGTCTAGTTTATTTACACCCAACTGCACTCATTCATACAGGTAATATCTCCTTTCTCCATTCCTGTGTTAGTGTAGTTCTTTGACTACATTCTGCTACTTTATGAATACAACACTCCGAATGACTGTTATTCCCCTTAAAGCTGGGCATTCAAAATCATAGTCTGTCTCCCTCATGCTCCCCTCCTCCCTCCATTTCATCAGTTTTTCCTAGTTTGATTCTGCTCGAGTTATGTATATGACCATTGACTGCGTAGCTCTGAAGTACTCATTTAGATCAAGTAATCTTAAACCATCTTGTTCTATTAGGCAAATCCGTTTATCCCACTTAACTCTTGCCCTTTTCCCTTCCCAAATAAACTCCTTCAACTCAGTAATGGTCCACAACTTCTCCATTGGTTAATAAAAATATGCCAGATCTGTATATAAAACTAAAGGGACAAGAAACATTTTAACTGCTTGTATCAGAGTATACATATCCATAATTAAGTACTTCCAACTTTTCAATTTTTGTATCTTTTACTTATTTTCACATATCCTCAGTTACTGTAACAATCCTTTTTAATTGAGCTAAATACTTCAACCTTATCAAGTCACCATAACGATGTGAATTGCTGACACAATTCATGAATTGGTACTAACTTTGCCCTCCTTGTTTTATCCTTATTTATTTTATATTCGCCAACAAGATGAAACTCTCAAAATGTTGCACATGACCACAATGTCCTTTTCGGGATTTATCAAGTGAAAAATATCTTGTGTATAATACCTCACCCATAATATCCTTGAATTTGTGAATCTCTCATTCTGTTTGCTAATGGTTCTGAATATAAAGCAAATAAAAGGGGAGGAGGACATCCTTGCCTGGTTCCTCTGTTCATAATTTATCAGAGAGAACTCCTCTTACTAATTCTTGCCTCTGGCTGTATGATTAGCCCTGCTAGTCTATTAAAGAATGTAAAATTCAAACACTGATCTAATCAAAATCCCAGATGACTATCAAATGTAGTAACATTAGTGGAATTTGCTTACACTCTGCTTCCATCTAGATCTCCACTGTTCTATTGTTAAATATTTGTCTCTCCTCCACAAAGCCGCACTTATCCATACCCCTCAACTATGGTAACACCTCTGCCATTCTTTAAGCTAGTATAGACACTTTATAATTGTGGTTTAAAATTGTAATGGGTACATACAAAGTTGAACGTGAAGGGCCTTTATCTTCTTTGTGTAACAGAGCCATCAGAGTTTTCTTCCAAGATGCTATTATTAATCAAAACCTTCCATATCTTTAGCACTTCAGCCACTTTTAAATTCCACATTTCCAAAGGAATACCATCTGTTTCTGGTGACTTCACTAATTACGCATTACTCTTTTTAACTCACCTGTTCCGATCTTTGCTAATTAATTCTTGAGCCTCATCATTCTCTACCCGTGGCATGATTGTGTCTTCAATAAATTTTCCATCTGTGTCTTTTCTTCATTTCCCCATTCCTCTGCTTTATACAAAATTTAATAAACTCTCCAAAATACCTCTAAAGGATCTCTGGTGATTTTTCTCTTAATACACTTTCTAAATTTGACTGCAACTCTTTCATCATTCTATTGCCAAAGATGCTCTGGTAAAAGTTGCTCTCTAGAGTTCTTAAAAAATGTTTTGCTTAACTACAACTTTTCTACACCCATGCATATTACTCAAAATAAAACGAAACTCGAATACTCACAAGCTAAAGAACTAAAAACTGAGACCAAACTCGCAGAACTATTTAAAAATAAAACAAACAAGCACTTTCATCTATAGAATAGTAGATTTCTTCAAATAAAATTCAGCATTCATTCCAATGCAATGAATAAGTTTCCTACAAGTCATGTGATACAAAATTGTTTGAAAATTAAAAGGTACAGAATGTATTCACACACAAATTTACAAATATCACCATGAATAACTGATAAAAACACCCTCAACCCAACTTGTACATTATATTATAATCCAATCAATGCAAACCATACAATTTATACTACCTTTCAAATGCCCTCATCTTTAAAATACTGCTGATGATAATATCATTAAGGCCTGGGTACCCAGAGGCATTAAGAAAGAGGTGCCACCATAATTCTCTATTCTAAAATAATTGCCCACGGGCCTCCCCTGGGATTTTGCTCAGCCTGTTCCAAAATAGAGAAACCAACTTTGTGATCATTATAACAAGATAAATGCTTATACAATTCATTAGTAGCTTTCAATTTATTAACTTCATACATATGTTCATAAATACGTTGTCTCAATTTGTGCTCTGTTTTCCCCACATAGAATACAGGACATGATTTACATAAGGCTATGCAAACAGTGCCCTGAGTATGGCAATTATAGTGACCCTTGATGTTAATCCTCACATCTTTCACATTGATATGGTCCCTTACCAGAATAAATTGGCATCGGTTACATGTCCCACATTTGGGCATCTTTCAGACGACGTCCATCCCATTAAATGAAAGACTTTCAAAATATTTCTTGAAGCAACGGCCTTTCTTATAAATAATTTTTGGCAGAGTCCCTAGTAAATTATACAATGTCTTGCTGGATGAAATAATTTGCCAATTTTTTTTTTTGTTTTAAGGATAGAGGCAATTTGGTTACTATCATCACTATACAGTGTTACAAAAGCTGTCCAAAACTATCACTAGATTTTCTACATGTCAGGCGATAACATTGCCCTGAATCACCTATGGGGTTAAAATATGTAACTGCTCCACCAGAAGTTGTATCTAACCTGGACTTTACTTTAGAGGCCAGTAGAGGCACATATACATTATTGTTCCTCTTACTAATGACCTCCTGAATGACAGATTCCACCATAGATATAGGATATCCCCTGTTAACAAACATGTCCTTTAAGGTATTACATTCATTAATAAAATCATCAATACTGGATGTCATCCTCGCTGCCCTTACCAACCGGCCCTTCACTACAGCACATTTTTGATGGTATGGATCACAACTGTTGTAGTGAAGAAGGCCGCTGGTTTTCTATATATTTTAGACAATTCTTTCTTTTTCTATTTCGCCTATGGTGTAGGTGACTTCCAAATAATCAATAGATTTGCAAGTAGTAGTGTAGGTAAATTGTAAAAAAAGATGTAGTTCTATTGATATAATAAATAAAATTATTCACCACGTATGGGGGTCCTGACCATGTCACAAACAAGGAATCCAGAAATCATGTGTACATGTGTATATATTACATAAATGGGCTATTGTATAAAAACTTGGTCTCCCATACTACCATGTTGACATTGGCAAATAATGGACCACAAGCAGACCCCTTTCCGATACTCGAGGACTGTTTAAAATAATGTCCTTGAAAAAATATATAGCTATTGCTCAAAACCACTTCCATTGGAGTCATCAATAAATTCAGCCTGTCTTTATCTAAATTCATATGTAATGTTAGATACTCCTCAAACCACTTGAGACCTATGCCATGAGGGATGCAAGTAAATAAATCCTTAACATCTATGGTTACAAACATTAAATCCAGGGACAAATCCAAATCATTACATTTTTTTAATAAGTTGCAGGAATCTCTACGCAAATGTGGAATGGATGTAACCAGATGTTTTAAATAATAACCAATAAACATAGTTATTGTGCTGGTTTTTGAATGACCAGCATTGACAGTATGTCTAAGTGGTGGGTCAAATAGGTCCTTATGTATTTTAAGTATTGTGCCATTCCTATGTTTGTAATTTCAAGTTTATTTATTTATTTTACATTTGTTGACCGGGATAGTCCAACTGGATACATGTCCATTTTAAGCAGAGGCCCGGGGAGAAAAGCTCCAAGATAATACACATTGAACATTTAGTAAATGCAAGTTTCAAGCAGATTACAGTCATAAGCAATACCAGCATTTAGCACATATAGTATTTTTTATAAAACACTTTACAAAACATAACATTATTTTCAAAGTTAAACATACATAACATTACATTCAGGTTTAAGAGACACTGAGCAGCAGTTATACAATTGACCCTTCCTGAAATGGAGTGGTAGAAAAAAGTTAGAAGTAGTTGAAGGTAAGGCACCTAAGTTTATTTGCCGAACTCTATGGAATGCCTTTCAAGGTTTTGATAGTAAACCATCTTTAGCATTCTGATGCCTAAAATGAACAGCCATACCTTTCAAACTGTCAAGTTCATAGTTGACAGGTTGGGTTTGTGTGTGACACCATGGTACTATGTCAGGAGAGCCACCTAATGAGGCAGCAAGGATGGTTCTTCCCTGGTCAGTTTAATCAGGCAGAAGAACCAGTGCTGCCCTCACCTGAAAGGGGCAATCAGTAGGATTCCTGGCGTCTCCTCCATTACCTATTTACAATGCTGAGCAAGATGGAGGAGAAGCATACAGACCTCTCCAATTCAGGGGGAATTTGTCCACTGCCAAAAATTTCTTGTGGTGCTCTCTGGAGCAGATTTTATGCAGCTGTTTCCTTAGAAAAGTAAAAAGGTGTAAATCTGGCACACCACCTCTGTCCACTAGTGACAGAAAAATAAATGCTCTGGTGGAAAATCTATTTTATTTGTCCTTTGATAAATGGGAAAGTCCAACTTAGCCAATGGCCCATTTTCAGTGGAGGCCCAGGGAGAAAAAGCTCTCTTTTCTCAAAGATGCATTTGTGTCAGTCTGTTGATGTCATACTCAACTGGTATGCAATGGAATTGTCTCCTGATGCTATACAAGTAGCAGGTCAAGTAGGAGACTGAATTTCATGAGTCATTTTCTTCATCTGCACTACCAAACTGATGGCAAGAGTGGGAACCCCCCCCCCCTTGCTGATTTCCTACAACTGTGGTGTTTTCTGTCATCAAAAAATTTCAGGTCTTCAAATCATTATGAATTCCTGGAGAGCATGTGGTACTGCAAGCATTTTATTTGTACGTAGCTAGCACTCTGCTACCTTCCAGCTACTCGGTCCAGGTCCCAAGGCCTGCACTCCTTAAGCCTGATATGAGCCACCCATGGTTAGGGTCTGTTTTAGGGTGGTCTGCCTGAAAGGCATACCCCACTAAAACTGATTTTTATGGCTACACCACAATTCCTCCTCCCTGATACAGGGTAAAGCAGGGATTATTATTTCTAAGGACTGGAGTTGCACATCCAAAGGACTTCTCAGGTACCATTGACGACTTCTCATGTGTAGCTTAACGGCCACCATAAGGAGGTTGGAGACCATGTGACCCAATAAGCAACAGACCTGCCTGGCAGTCGAATGGGGCTTTGCTATCATGGTTTTAAAAAGTTCAGTCTGGGTTGCCACTTTTTTCACAGTTAAGAAGGCCTTTGATACAGTTTTATTCAGGAAGGGACCTTGAAATGTGACACTATGGCTGGGGTTTATGTCAGAATTTTATAGTTTAGTGTGAAGCCTAGTTCTGTCAAGCATTGCAGACTGTACTGTTAACTCCCTGTTCCTTCATCCCTTGCAAGAACTAAGCTTGAGCAACCTGCTATCCAGAAAAGGGTGGATGCTCTCGGTACTGAAGCGGGTTGCCATTAGGGCCAAGCATTTGGTAAATACCCTTAAAGCAGTTGTTAAAACAAAGGGTAATTGTACCCCATTAAACAAGAAAAATTGTCTGATTTTAGAAAAATGGAATTCGGAGAGTGACAATTTTGATCCTGATTAACCATGAATGTCTGGGGCCTTAGCATGGATAGCAGTGCCTGAAGAGTCAACTCTTTGAACCTTGGTAGTTAAAGGAACTTAGCCTTGGAAAGTCTAAAATGGGTCTACAGTGTCTGTCCTTTCTGAGAACCAGTAACTGTCTGGAATAGAGACTGGTCTTTTTTCCTAGAGCTTTCTATAGTGCCCTGGGGTATTTTTTACTGCAAGATGTGTGTTATGACATGCTTGATCTGTTGGTACTTTGGCAATGCTCTTTTTTGGTTTTGAAATGAACTGCAGATTGCATACCTCACAGACAGTGCTTAGGACACACTTATCTGGAGTCATTTCTAACCACTGAATATGGCAAGAGGACAGCTTGCCTCCTACTATATAGCAAAGATCTGTGATGGGAAAGGGCTGAGTTTTTTTTTTTGGGGGGGGGGGGGAGGCACAAGAGGGAAAAGACTGATAGTAACAGCTGCCTCCCGGAGAAACAAGGCTTTGCTCTTCCAACTGCCTCTCTCTGCCTTCTTGACACTTTAATTTTTAATTTTTCAAGGACCTTTCTACCTTCAGGCTGTTTTGATTTTCTTGACTGAGAAGAGTTTTACTTGGGTAATTCCTGGCAAGGGATGTGGAAAAATAAGTTATGCACTTACCATAATGTTCCATCTGACTTGCTGCTTTCCATTTGTCTTCAACCTGAGGGACTCAGCTCCGCCGTGGATCCGACTCGGCAGAATACTCCAGCATCAGATCCAAACTCCAAGCTCTTCCCCTACTCACAATGCTCCTGTCGCCCTCCTCTCCTCAGATTGTGTTTGTTGCAGAACAGCAGCAGCAACAGAGTCTAGACAATATGACTATCTACCTGGCACAACTCACAAAAGGTTTATCAAAGGGAAGACTAGCCAAGACAGTGGGACTAGGATTCTTCCATCTGGTTCACTACAAAACCCACACAAGGCAGGGGGAAGGAAGGAGGGAGGGACAGTTGAAGACAAATGGAAAGCAACAACTCAGATGGAACATCATTGTCAAGTGCACAACTTATTTATCTGAAGTTGTTGCTTTCATTTGATCTTCAACCTGAGGGACAGAGTCCCCACCTACCAATAACCCTGGGAGGTCCTCGTGGAAGGATGTTCCGAGCACGGCTAAGCCAAAGGATGCCCTGCCCCTGGAAAGAAGGTCCAGTTTATAATGGGAGATAAATGTGTGTGATGAAGCCCAGGTAACCGCAAAATAGATATCTAATGAAGGCCTGGACCAGAAAGCCTCCAAAGTAGCGACACACCTGATGGAATGCACCCAGACGTGTCCTGGTGGAGATATCCCTTTGACTTGAGAGGCCAATGAAATGCATTCAGAAATCCATTGAGCAAGTCACTTTAGAAACAGGCTTTCCCAAGAAAGGTTTGGAGACGGAAACAAAGTTGATCCGACTTACGAAAGGATTTTGCTGTATGCAAAAAGAAACGCAGCTGTTTGTGAACTTCAAGCAAGTGCAATTTGTACTCTCCCTTACTTTGGAAATTTGGGAAGAAAACTGGTAAATTGATGACCTGGTTACTATTTGACTCTGATGCTACCTTCGGCAGAAATATTGCATTATTTCGCAGGGACACCATATCTTTATAGAAAATCATATAAGGAGGCTTTGACAGACAAGGCTTGAAACTCAGAAACCCTCTTGGCTGAGGTAATTGCCACCAAAAAGGCTATTTTCCATGACAGAAACTGCAAATCAACTGTGGCCACTGGTCTGAAAGAAGAAGAAACCAAAGCATACAGCACAAACGTAATATCCCAAGGGGGTGGTGGGTCCTTAACCAGAGGCTCAGGTAGAAAGGTACCTTTCAAAAAGACTTTACAAAGTTAAGAAACAGCCAATGAAGCAAATTATTGCCCATGTGAAAGTGGGAAACCGCTGCCAGTTGTACCTTAACTGTAGAGAAACTAGCACCATGGTTAAAAATGTCTGCCAAAAATTCTAAAACATCTGATCGCAGCAAGGCTGACCTCACTTTAGAAAGAACTTTTCTGCTGAAGGATTCAGAGACCACTCATAAGGTACCAGAATAGGCGTGTCCGCTAAAATGTTGGACCACTCCGGAATGTGCGTTGTCACCAGAAAGCGGCCAGTGGAGATCGCCCACTCCCACAATCTCATGGCTTTGTGACAAAGGGGATAAGATCTGGTCCCCCCGCTGCTTGTTGATATACCAGACTGACATATTGTCTGTCTGTATGGCAATAGTCCCAGGAGAAAGTAAGGCATGTAGAGCTTGCAAAGCCAAAAGCACCGCCCTCATCTCCAAGACACTGATATGCAAACTGGTCTTCAGAGGGGATCACGTGCCTTGGACCGTCCTTCCCATGCAATGCCCCCCTCCCCAACCTGAGCAGGAAGGTGCCCATGTTCACCATGATCATGGGGGAGGGAAGAACAAATGGCTGACCCTGAATGAAGTCCTGGGTTTGGAGCCACCAAAGAAGGGAGTCCCTGCAAACACGTGATAGTTGAACAGGATGTGACAAGGGAAGGTCCAGCAAGGACCACTGAATGGCTAAGGTCCATTGCAGAATCCTCATATGGAAACCTGCAGTCAGAACGAGAGTGATTGTGGCCGCCATGGACCCCAATGCCTGAAGGACTGAGCCCGCCGAGGGAAGATTGCTTTGGAGAATATACAGCACATGATGACAGTGATAAAAGTCTGTCCCAGAGGTAGAAACAACCTGCCCTGGGTGGTGTCCAATCGAGCACCTATAAAATCCACTACCTGCACAGCTGCCAGCTGAGACTTGTTGGGGTTTATGGTTATGCCCAGGAACTGAGCAATCTGAAGATGATGATCCCCAACATGAATCAGTCGAGGTCTGGAGGGGGCAGAGAGGAGCCAATCATCCAGGCAGTGGAAGACCTGAAATCTGTGCAGCCACAGGTGAGCCGCCACTATCACCATCACTTTGATGAACACCTGTGGGGCAGTGGTGAGCCCAAAGGGGAGCGCTCTGAATTGAAAGTGACTGGCTCCCAGCTGGAAGCGAAGGAATCCCCGAGAGTGCCTGATAATCTTGATATGGCAGCACGCATCCTGTAGGTCTACCGAGCACATCCAGTCATTTATCTGCTGGAAGGACAGAATGGATTGAAAGCTAACCATCCAGAATTTCGACTTGGTGACCAACAGTTTCAGGGTTGCAAGATCCAATATGGGTCTTAAGTCCCCCGTTTTCATTGACACTAAAAAGAACTTGGAAAAAATGCATGCTCTGGACTGGTCTCGGGGGATGGGCTGGATGACTCGTTTTGCAGCAGCCTAGTAACTTCTACAGCTGCCTCCTCCCGCTGACTGAGTGGGCACTTCTGGGAGGTGTTTGGGGAGAACGAGGGATGGAGAAAGGGAATAGGGTAACCTCTGGATATGATCTGTAGAACCCACCGATCATTTGTAATAGACTCCCAGGCTGTTAGGTGCATAGAGAGTTTTCCCCTCGACTGGCTCCAAAGGCGAACAGTCGGGTAACCCTTCAGGGTTGCTGAAAGGGTCTGTCTGGGAAGGAATCCCAAGACTCTTGGTTCTTTGGATCCCCTCTACCACGAGGGGGACATCTATCGTATCCCCCTTTGCCTCTATGGGAAGGTGAATCCTGAGTGTCTTGGGAAGAAATTTGAGACTGCCGAAACCACATTTTCTTAACCCCACACTGATTCCTGGAAAAGGATTGTTGTGGGGTGGAGCAGCGGATCCCAATGGCAGACAGTCTTCCCGTCCTTCTTGCTCTGAGCCAAGGTATCATGAACCATTTTCCCAAACAAGGTGTAACCATCACTGGGGGTGTTCATGAAGGATGCCTTGACGAGCTCCGAAAAAGCACAAAGATGGAGCCAGGTATGCTGCCTAATGGCCACACCTGCTCCTGCAGCCCTAGAGGCACCATCAGTAGCATGTGATAGGAGCTTCATGTAACTATTAGAGATGGAAGTGAGTGGCCATGTGGGAGGAAAAAACCTTCTCCTCTGCCGACATGGACTCTGGGGCAGACTCAGCGACCTATTTGATCAGGTCCCTCTGCAGCCTGATGACACTTGCCAAATAATTCAGCACAAGCAAGGCAAAGGTGGCTGATGCATAGGTCTGCTGCCCAAAACGATCCATTGCCCGAGACTCCCTATCTGGAGGATGGACTGAAGAGCTCTCCTGCACGAGCTCTTTTTTGGTGGCCGCCTCCCACCACCACGGCATCAACTGGGGACCCCTTCGAACAGTGTTGTTTATATGAAGAGGCACTTAGTACCTTATTCGAGTGCCTGCAGATAGGCTCAACTGTATCTGGTTTCTTCCATGCCCTAGATTAGATTACATTCACTAGGGGATCTGTGGGAGGGGGGGCGCCCAGGAGGTAGAGGGTCCTGTGCCAAATGCCTCCAGGAATACAAACTTGTCTGGGTTGGCTTTTGGGTAGATCACCCACCACGTTGCCGAAGGATCTCCATGACGTCTCCAAAGGAGACATCCTCTGGGGGTGATTGAGGGGAACCCTCCCCTCAACTTCCTCCTCTGGGGGTGATTGAGGGAAACCCTCCCCTCCCCTTCCTCCAAGTAGGCATCATCTGTCAGGTACTCCAGCAAGGAGTTTTAGCGCCTCTTTTACACGTACACTTCTGAGGGAGCTCTTAGAGGGGGGAAATCTGGGGAGGACTTAGACGCCTCAGGGAGTTCCCGTGGGGGAACCTCCTGTGGCGATGTGGCAACAGGCTATCCCTTAGGAAGCAGGATGGTAGACTTTGGCCCAGAAAAAGAGAGAGCTGGGATGGACTCAGAGTATGACAGTGTCAAAGGTCTCGAAGGAACAGAGAGGACCCTCTCCACCATCAGATCCATCGCTCCCTGTGTCGAGGGGGTAGCTGGAGCCGAGCCTCCTGGCGCCAAGACTCCGAGAGGAAGGGATGACCCCAAAAGCCTCAAAGTAGATTCCATCTCCTCAGATCCAATTCTAAGGCTACAGCTCTGAGTCGGTCAGCTCCGAAAATGTCTGAGCTGAACCACTCAGGGAAATGGTCACCATCGAGGTACAAGGGACTACTGATGCCGACCCCTCAACACTGGTGAACCTCGGACCCAATGACTCTAAAATTGGAGTCTATCAGAGAAGGAGGAATAAGGAGAAAGGTGGACTGCATGCCCCCAACCCCAGAGGAGGATGGGGCAGGCAAGACTCCCAACTGGATCTGGGCACGAATGAACTTCTGCATCATCCTGTCCACAGCAGCCTTGGACAGGCTCCGAGAGGACCAGATGGAAGATGCTGCCGACCTGGCCTGGAATGGCGCCGGGGGAAGCGGAGTGTGGAGATTGAGCCTAGGACACCTCCCATTCCGGTGAAAAGCGAGGCGACTGGAACAGAGGGGCACTCCTGCTCGGATCCGGGTGGGACTTTTGCCGGGGGGGGGGTGTCAGCAGAGGAAGAGCGGTCAGGGGACCACTTTCTCAGCCGATCCCGATCCATGGACTTGGCCTTCTCTCTGTCCCTGGCCTTCCTGGTGAGAGGTTGAGTTCCAGAAGCCAGGCCAGAGGAAGTAGTAGAGACCTCTGTTGAGGGGGGAAGGAGGCCCTTTAGAATGAGCTTGTTCCTGTCAATCAACATGCGGGGGTTGAAGCCGGTGCAAATCGAGCAGAAGTGCAGGTGAGAAACAGACCAAAGTGTGGCCATCAGACAGGGAGTATCAGCCATGACAATCAGGAAAGGAAAAAAAACACACACACAATAAGAAAAAGGGAGAGGTTTTTTTTTTTTTTTTTTTTTAAACTGACGCCTGGGCACACAGAGATACAGTAGGGTAGAAAAGGTAAAGAGAAGGTGAGATTTGAACAGAAAAGCGAAAGAGAGTCAAGAAAAATAACCACTTAGTACCACAGCGCTTGGAGCCAAGGAACCATGCTGCTGTTCAAACGAGAGGCAAACGAGATCTGGGAGGGAGCAGGGAGACAGGGGCATTACGGTCAGGGGAGGAGCTTGGAGTTTGGATCCAATGCTGGATTATGTGGCCGAGTCAGATCCATGCTGGATCCTAGTCCCTCAGGTTGAAGATCAAATGAAAGCAGCAGCTTCAGATCATGTGTTAGATTCTAATGTTCTCCTCTTGTACACTGGCTTTTTAAATACACTGCAATTTTTGAGCTAAAAGAGCAGTTCACTATCCTGAAGCGCACAGAGTAGCTGCACTTTGATAACCATGGAGAGGGGGTGAGTACTCAGACAAGAATGTTTTCCACGGACTGTCCCTAAAGCAACAACTCAAAGCAACAACCCTGGATGATGTGTCCACAGCATCACACCCACATTTAACAGCACATGTTCCTTCTTGTAGGGTGGTCTGGACTTGCTGAACCAAGGCAGCCCTCCTGCTCTTGTCCTGCAGTCCTCCACAATGTTACAGCAGCTGTTTCAATACATGCTCTTGGAACTTAAGAATGCAAGGCTGACAATCAAGGGACCTGAATGCAACATACTTTTCCCCGTATCTATTGGGTAATCTAATCTTGTCATTAAGAGCATGTTACAACCTACAACCTGTAGCTAGCCTAACTCTCAAACTCTAAAAACAGCGTGTCCGAGTCTGTTATGGGATTCCTGTAACAAACTCTTTTGAAGCCTTCACTCTGAAAAAATGTGACAGGTCTCCTGAGGACAGGGGACTGATGGCCTGGTTTCAAAATATTTGTTCGACAAGGTCTAGATGGGCTTTCTGAACTGACAAAACAGCAAGAAGTTTAAGTGGGTGAAATCCTAGACATTCCATGGCTCTATTCTGCGGAGCAGAGATCTCATTAGCTTACCAATGAAAAATTTTTCCAATGAACAGGGGGTGCAAAACCGTAAAAAAAGTTTACCTTTTATGGTGCTGGCCAACTAAAGCATTTCTATGATTTCCAGTTTGATGAAAAAGGTTGTTCAGTGAATAGGTAGTCCGGCGATTGGGGTTTGATGATTAGGTGTTCAGCGGTGTTGACCAACTAAAGCATTTTGATAATTTACAATTTGATGAACAGGTCGTTCAGTGAATAGGTAGTTTGGTGATTAGGGTTCGATAAATTAAGCGTCTGACGATATGATATAGACCAGGAAAACCACCAATAAAAATCACAGGCATATTTAAATCTAATGGAGGAGGACGCTCAGATCCTACATTTCTAACCACTGTGACTTTTTTTTTTTTTTTTTTTTAAGGATATGGCATATTATATACAAGTATTCTACATTAATGATTAAACATTTGTAAGTGAATGAAAATAAAAGAGCCTGATAATCATTTGCCCTAAACTTCTACAGCTATAAGCCTTTATATCATACCTAGCCATAAACCTCCTCATCCTGTTACAAAGGCGACATCCCGGAGGTACAAAATTTACTAAAGACAAAAACAGAAGTAAATTGTGAGGGGCAGATTTCTAATTTGAATAACAAATTATTCTTATCAAACTTGCATAAAAGATCAGAATATGGAAAGCAGGTGGCCAAAAGTCAGAATGCAGTGAATTTTTATTACGCAAGACATACATGATTTTAAATAAAGGAAAAACTCTCTTCATATGTTCTGGTATCTTCAACTTATTTTTTATGCACCTGTTAACTGGATAAGCCCAGTGGATAAAAGTGTCTTTCAGAAGCAACCTGGAAGAACTGACTGGTGAACTGACTTGCTCAGAATCATACAGCAGGGAAATGGAGGTGGAAGAAATTGAACCCTGTACTTTGCAAAAAGGAAGCAGTTTGTTAACACATCAAAACTTTAATTTTCTGTGAAGCTTGATAAAATCAAAGCTGTAATCCTCTGTTCTAGCTACAGTACACAAGGGTCTCCTCTTTAGAGATAAAATATCTCATAGACTATTATAATCCACCCCTATAAATTTATGATTTCAGTGAAATTGGCATCCTATGGTGCAGAGCCCGTGGACTAAAAAATCATTCTAGATGGTCAATGCTGATCTAAAATGGTGAGAAATACTGAACTGTTATGGAAAAGTACAGGTGTGCAATTAAAATACCATAACAGTATATGCTCAAATGATCACTGCTGCAGTAACCTTAGCTACGTGGGTTACATCCTGCACAGGATTTAGCAGATGGCCAGCTTCCATATCTTAAGGGCACCTTCCACGTACAGAGATCATAGGAAACTCAAGAAAAGCAAGGGGAAAACCAGCTGAGTGGGCACCAACTGAATGAAGGAGGCTAGAACCCTGAAAGAGTTCAAAGACATGTAGTAAAAATCAATATCCTCACTCTGGCAACAAAATGAAACAAAAACAAGGGGGAGGGGCGGGAAGAAGGGAGTGGCTATGGCAGCAGTGATTATTTTATCATCATCATTAGATCACTACTGTACATGGTTAGACTGCCATAAGCTTACAAGGTTTGGAAAGAAAAAGGAGGAAGATCCAGGAGCCCCTGCAGAATGGTCCTAGCAAAGCCTAACCTAAACCTGAAAAATGAATCTAGTTTACACTGCTTTGTAAAAGTATGTACAGCATATCAAGCTGCTGCTCTAGAACCTCTTTCCAAAAAGCCACTGATAAAGCCAAGGCCTTAGCAGAATGTACTTGGGACCTTGCCTGGAACTGACTTGTTACTGTGGGAGTAACAAAAGGAGACAGTATAAAACTACAATTTGGAAATGTACTGTTTTGACAGAGCCTATCCTTTTATCTTACCTTCATAAGAAATACATAGCTAGTCAGAATTTCTGAATATTGGAGTTCTGTTAAGATATAATTGGAGTTTTCCTGTGGACAATCCAGAGTATGAAGAAACCTTTCTTCCTCATTTTTAGGTTCTGGAAAGAAAAAAAGGAAGCAGGATAGTCTGGCTCCAAGTAAACCATTTCAGGCACAAATGAAAAATTAGTTCTCAAAAAAAACATACCTTTGTGAAAATCAGATAAGGCTGACCAATCATAATAACTTGCAACTAGGACAATCTTCTTGCAGATGTTAGATCAATCAACAACATGGTTTCCCATGTTATGAACTTCAAATCAGCATTATGAGCTGGATCAAATGGAGCACAAGTTAATTTTTCTAAAACGAAATTAAGAACCCGATTTTTTTTAAATCTCCTTTCAAAAATATTTTAATATTTTAATATATGAATGCAGTGAAAGAGGGGGATCCATGAGCAGACATGCTGAAATGGCCAATAAATGAGCCTTGACATAGTAAGAAAAGCCAGAGGACAACTCTCAAATATTGAGGAATCAAAAAAAATAGTATCTTTAAAAGTGTCTTGGCTCTTGATTTGGCACCAACTAGAAAATCTTTTGCATTTACTAATATATGATTCCCTAGCAGGTTTCCTTGCCTCCTTGAATACTACTGCACATCTTCAGAAATTAGGTGCTTAAAAGGTATTTAAAATCATACAACTTGTTTCAGGTTGAGTTGTATCAAACAACCCTTACCTAGTGCGAGTAAGTCCAGTCTGTGAGAAATAATGTGGTAATTGCTCTTGGCCATTTCCAAAAGAAAGGAAAACCACTGGGCTAGAAGGGAGTCACCACAACAATCTTTGGAGTCCTTATGAAGCTTCAAAATTCCCTTACACATCAGTGGAAAGGCATACAGGAGCATTCAAGTCAAAGAACAACAGGATACATTTGCCTTCCACGCCTGCTTGTAAAGAGAGTCCTAGAGCAAAATTTTGCCAGTGATTTGTAAATGGAAGCAAAAGGATCCACTTAAGATATCCCTGACAGCTGGATCAAATCCTGCAGACCCCGTTTCAGGTTCCTTTTTTGAGGGTCTGTCCTGGTGCTGCTCAGCTTGTCTACAACGTTTTGCTATGACAACGCTGGACATTTGTAGAATGAGACTGTGCTGAATTGCCATATTTCAAGCTACCACAGCTAACCTACACAGAGCATAATATCTGGAACCCCCTTGTTTATGCACCACAAAAATGTAGGGTTGTATGTACTCACTTGAACAAGCCCTAAGAACCACAGATATTTAAAGGTGTTTACATTTACAACTGCCAAAATCTCTTATGCATGTATGTTTTAGTCTGACTTTTTTGTTCAAAAGAATCTGTAATTTTAACCCGTACACAACCTCTAAATCTACTGCATCCATTGTTACAGACTGTGCTAAAGCTGGAAGGGAGAATGGGAGACCTGGATTCAGTTGCAACTGTTCTCTCAACCAAAAATATCCTTTTTATAAACTCTAATAAAAGTTTAAAAAGTCAGAGGCTGATTTTGGGACCATGCAGACATCAGGTGACAATATTTCTCATGTGGAGGCTGGCTACAGGAATAACGTGAATCACAGATGCCATGAATTGTAGTATGCTGAGAAATGTTCTTGCTGAAGTCCTGGACTGAGTGGAAAGCTATAGAAAAGATATAGATATACTTTTTTCATGTGGAAGAAAAGCTTTTGAACTGGGGTATCTAGGAAACACCCCCAGGAAAACAAACCTGTGAGGAGTCAAAAAAGACATTTGAATGTTTTCCTGAAACCCCACTCTGTGAAAGCGATGTTCCACCCAAGTTAGAGATTCTTGATACCTTGATAAGACTCTGCCAAGTTAACCAAGTCATCTAAATGCAGAAAGAGTGAATACCTTGCAGTTTGCAATAGTCTGCCACTGGAGTTTGACACCTTGAAAAACATCCTTGGAGCAGTGGACAACCTAATTGCTAATACAAAGAAAAGTACAGTTGTTTAAAGTTCAACTTACCATAAACAATAGATGTTCAAATGGTCATTGCTGCAGTAGCCTAGCTATTTGTGTTACATCCTGCCAAGGCTATAAAAGCTGGCCAGCTTCCAAAGCTTCAGAGCACATTCCACATGCCCAAACTGTCAAACTAGGTTAACTAAAGAGACAAATATGGGCACAGAGCCCTTCACAGCTTTCCTGCTAGCAGAAAGTAAGGCTGAGCCCTGATGGGACGATGCTAGAGCAAAAAAAAAAAAAACACACCATAAACAGGGGGAGAGCTGCTACTGTAGCAGCAATCATTCAAACATCTACTGTTATGTTAAGTTCAACTTACACAACTGCATTATGTTCATCAAACTGATCACTGCTGCAGAAGCCTTAGCTATATGGATTGACTACCACAGCTAAATATGTTGGGAGGTGAATGAAAAGAAGGGTCCAAGAGCTCCTGGAGAATGCTCCTAGCAAAGTTTTTTTTTTTTAAACAGCTTTATTGAATTATCACTTGTGACATAGGCACATTCACATTTATATCATATAACCTAAGCAATATTACATAAAGTATTCAATTCCTGCTTTTTTTTAAACATGAAACATATTTATTAAACTATCACTTACAACATGAGCAATCATACATTTGTACAAGTCAAATCAAACCACACAGACACAATCCCAGTTGCATTTTCCATCACAAACCATACTGACACATTCCCAGTTGCAAACATTACACATCACTTACAATATACCCAATCATTTTCAGTCAAACATTACATAACTCATTTAAGTTCTGCTTCTTTTAAACCTCATTCCTCCCCCCTATTTATTGTTCTCACAATTCCCACTTTTTCCTATGCAGTTTGCTCCTACCTTTTCCAAAAGCTCTCAATTCCAGCTGTTTTACCTCTGCTACTATAGTCACTATTTCTAACATAGGTGTTTTATATTTTGATTTCCATTTTCTAGTAATTGCTTTTTTGACAGCCACCATAATTACAGAAAGTAAGGCCTTACCATGTCTAGGCAATTCAAATCACAGCTCAGAAAAATCATCCCTCGTCACACCAATCTGCCCACCCAGCATCTCCAACAGTGCATTCCACAGGACTCCTTAAAGTCCAACAACTCTCTGCACTCCCAGAAAATATGCTCCCAATTACCTCTTTCTTCCCCATCACACTTCCAACATTTGCTGTCTACCCAAGGAAAAATTCCCTGGAGTCTACCTGGGGCTTAAAAATATCTATGTAAATATTTCCAAGCAAAAATCCTAAATCTTCTAGATTTTGTTGCATATTTGGGAGACATACATACATACATCCTCCCATTGTTTCTTTGTTGCATATTTGGGAGACATACATACATCCTCCCATTGTTTCTTTGTGAATTGCTTATCCAATCTCCCTTCACAATCCTTTCCACCCTCCTCTGATTCTTACAGTTATCATGCAATATTTTATATGGTCTATTAATTATTCCTTTCTTAATAGCAGCTCCTGTTATAGATTCTATTAAATACTCTACCAGTTCTGGCCATTCGTTTAGGACTGCCCCTATTTCTTTCTCTTTGCCTACACTCCAACATCAATCCTTGATAGGGAAGCCAATCTCTCACCTGCAAGTCCAAATAAATTCTTGGCATTTTCCCAGTCTATCTTTCCCTCTCAAGTTATTTGCTCCCAATACCTTGGTTCCTTCACCAGTTTTCTCCAATAAATTCCATCCCCCTCTTGCCTACTGTCTATATCCCTAACTGCAGTCATCCCTGTCGGTAGAATTTCCTTTCCCCATCCCCATGTTGGCTTAGTTCTTAGAATACTTTCTGCTACTTTATGGATATATTATTGTTATTCTCCTTAAAGGCCTACATCCAAAATACTAGTCTCCTTGTTTCTTGAGCTTCCCCACCGTTTCATCATCCCTTTCCACTCTGAATTATAGTTTTCTGCTTGTGCTATGTATAGGAACCTTAACTGTGTAGCTCTGAAATAACCCATTCAAATTAGGTAATCGCAGTCTGCCCTGCTCTACTGGAAGAATCATCTTATCCCACTTGACTCTTGCTGCCTTTCCCCTCCCAGATTAAGTCCTTCAGCTCTGAATTAACTGCTTTCCACAACTTCTTCTCTGGTTGATAAAAATATGCCTGACCTGTGTATAAAAAAAAGTTATGTTCTTACCATAATGTTCCATGTGAGTTGTTCATCTCGCCTTTGTTCTTACACGTGGGTACGGAGCCAATCCATCGGCTCCGAGTCAGCCGCTTTCCAAGCTCAAGATCATTTAGTAGCGCGAGGCACAGTACCTATCCCATGATGCTCTCTAACACTCAGATCTAGTTTGCTGAATCCAGCAACAAAGGAACAGCCTAACATACCCTAAATGTCAATATGTGTATATATAAAAACATATATGTACAGTTAACCACAGGAAGAAAGCCTGGTAGAAGTAAAGGACAGTAGACAAACCAAACCAGACCTCCAGTTGTAACCGGTCTTCAAGAACCCGGAGGGTAGGATGGAGGGGGGGGGGGGGATGTAAGAACAAAGGCGAGATGAACAACTCACATGGAACGTTATGGTAAGAACATAACTTCTTTATGTGAAGTTGTTCAATCTCGCCATTTGTTCTTGCACACGGGTAGCATCCCAAGCACCCAAACCCTGGGTGGCTCACGGGAGTACATTCCTGAGAACAGTGGAACTAAAGGAAGCCTGTCCCTGGAGGCCCTGTCCATTTTGTAATGAGTGATAAACGTATGTGGTTTTGACCAAGTGGCGGCTGCACAAATGGTGTCCAAAGGCAAACGAGCTGCGTGAGGTAGAGATGTGGATACCGCCCTAGTGAAATGAGCTTTCACCTTGTATTCTAAGGTCTGATTAGTTGAAGAGTACACAAACTTTATGCAATCTGATAACCATTTAGACAAGGTAACTTTAAACACAGATGGCCCTTTTTTGTTATCAGCGTAAGAGACAAAAAGCTGTTCAGATTTTCTAAAATCCTTTGTTCTGTCCAAGTAAAATCTCAACTGTCTGTGGACATGAAGTTTATGTAGCATATACTCCATTTTATTAGAATGTCTGAAAAAGTGGGCAACTCAATAGACTGATTCAGATTAGTCTCAGAGCAGACCTTCGGAAGAAAGGTGGGATTTGTCCTGAGAGACACCATCAGGAAAAAATACCAAGTAAGGGGGCCTAATAGAAAGAGCTTGAAGTTCAGAAACTCTACGAGCTGAAGTAATAGCCACCAAAAATAATGTTTTCCAAGATATGAACTTCAAGGGGCAAGAGGATGCAGGCTCAAAGGGGGGAAGCATCAGCTGAGATAATATTAAATTTAGGTTCCATGGTGCAGCTGGTTGTCTGATGGGTGGCATCAAGTGATGAGTCCCTTTCAAAAAGGCTTTACATAATCTGTGTGACATAAGATTAGATCCTTCAATTCCCAAGTGAAAATTAGATATAGTGGCCAATTGAACTCTAACAGTGGCCGCTGCAGCACCTTCCTGAAAAATTGTTGCGAGAAATTCCAGAACCATATCAAGAGGGGCAACATAGGGATCAATATCGCGTTGAGAGGCCCAGTAAACAAAAAGTTTCCATTTACTACTGTACAATTTCCTAGTGGAGACTTTATGAGAGGAAACCAGAATATGTTATACTTCGGAAGACAGATTATACGACCTGGCTAGGTTGGGAAGTGGAGCAGCCATGCTGTCAGTTTGAGGGACTGAAGAGAGGGGTGAAGAGCTCATGACGAATGTGTCAGAAGGTCTGGCACTGGGTCCAGAAACCAAGGTTCTTCCAGTTGGTATTGATGAAGAAAGGGGAACCATATCTGCGGAGGCCAAAAAGGGCCATCAGAATAACTGTCCTTCCCGAGCCCTTTGCTTTCAGCAAGAATCTGGGAATCAGTGGGGTTGGAGGAAAGGCATAAAGGAGACCCGAGGGCCAATCGTGCACAAGTGAATCCCTGGGACTGTCCCCCGGTGGAGAGTTCAGGGCAAAGTAGCTTCTGCATTTGGCATTCATCGGAGATGGAAAAAGGTCGCAACAAGGCTGGCCCCATCTGTGGAATATCATTCCCGCCACATTTTGTTTGAGGGACTACTCGTGGGGTAACAAAATCACTCTGCTCAGTTTGTCCGCTATCACGTTGGATTTTCCCGGGATGTGCGTTGCTAATAGAAAGCACCCGGTGGACACAGCCCACTTCCAAATCCTCAAAGCTTCTCGGCATAAGGGGTAAGATTTGGTTCCCCCCTGTTTGTTGATGTACCAGACCACCAACATGTTGTCTGTCTGAATCGCAATCGTCCCCTGAGGTAGAGAGTCGTGAAAGTGCTGCAATGCTAAAAGCACTGCTCTCAACTCCAGGACGTTGATGTGCAAATGACATTCCATCTCTGACCAGGTGCCTTGGGCAGTCTTTCCTTGAAAAAGCTCCCCCCCCATCATGCACCCTATCATGGAAGCGTCCGTGGTCACCGTGGCTACTGGAGGGGGTAATATCGTCTGTCTAATACCTACTGTCACCTGGTGGCTGTTCAACCACCAGAGAAGGTCTCTCTTGCAAGTATCTGTCAACAGAATCTTGAATGACATTGGGAGCTGCTGGTAGGACCACTGGGTGAAATGCAACCATTGGAGTATCCGCATGTGCATCCGGCCAAGAGGTACTGCTATGAGGGAAGCTGCCATTGTGCCTAAAAGTTTTAAAACCTGAGAGGCAGGTACTTTCTTTTCTTGTAACAAGCATGACACCTGATTTCTTAGAGAGGTGACTCTTTCTAGAGGTAATTTGACCGTGGTGGTGTCTAGGTCTGCTCTGATAAATGAGATATGCTGCGATGGTAATAAAGCAGATTTTTCAAAATTTATGGTTATTCCTAACTGAGAACAGAGACTGATCGTATGATCCCTGGACTGAATAAGTTGATGCCTGGTGGTGGCGGATAGGAGCCAGTCGTCCAGATATGGAAACACCTGGAATCCTAGACGCCTCAGGTGAGCCGCAACTACTGTCATACATTTGGTGAACACTCTGGGGGCTGCAGTGAGACCAAAGGGCAGAGCTTGAAATTGGTAATGACTGGCCCCCAGCCGGAAACGCAGGTGACCGCTGGATGGTCTGGCCATTTTGATGTGGTAGTATGCATCCTTGAGATCTAAACAGCACATCCAATCGCCCGTTCCCAGGAATGGTAGTATCAATTGAAGTGTGACCATCCGGAACTTCTCCTTCTTTACAAATGTATTGAGTTTGCCGAGGTCTAAAATGGGCATCCAGTCCCCTGTTTTCTTTGGAACTAAAAAGAATCTGGAGTAAGTTCCGGATCCTATATGGTCTGCCGGGACTGGCTGGCTGACTCTTTCTAGCAGGTTTTGAATTTCTGTGACTGCTTGATTCCTCAGACTGGGTGGAACATCTGGGATTCTTTTTGTGGGTAACGGGAGTTCTACAAAGGGAATGAGGTAACCTCTGGTAACTATGTTTTGTACCCAAGAATCTGAAGTAATTCCTAGCCAGGCATCTGGATACAAAGCCAAGCAACCCCCGACTGCCTCCAGAGTAGGACAGTCGGGCCTCCTCTCAGGAGCGCTGATAGGGCTTGCCAGGAAACTGCTCCCTGTCACCCTGGTTTTGCAGACCCCCTCTGCCGCCAAAGTGGCGTCTTCCATTATTGCCCCCTCCTCTGCCCCTGAAGGCACATTATTTCTCACAGCCATCAAACAGGGTACTGACAAAGGAAGACTTGAAGGCTTCTGCAAAGGAGCACAAGCGCATCCAGGACTGTCTTCGCAGAGCAATCGCTAAACCTGCTGCTCGACTCGATCCCTCTGCTGCATAGGAAATGAGCCGCATGGATGAGTTGATGACGGAATTAAGGGTAGAAAGCTGAGCTGTAACCTTTTCCGAAATAGCCTCATCTATGTTACCCTTTAGAGTATCTCCGAGTTCTTGAAGGAGATCTCGTTGAAGGCGAGTAAAATAGGTCAAGTAGTTAAGCGATCCCATGGCAAATGTCGCAGAACTAAAAATGCGTTTCCCGTATCTGTCCATCGTCCTGGAATCCTTATTAGGAGGATGGACAGTAGAAGTCTCTGACATCTCTTTCTTGGTGGCTGCCGCCACCACCATGGCATCAACAGAGACTCCTTTGGTGAGGAACGATTTCTCTTGAGGGGCAGTGATGAATTTATTGGGCCTCCGAGGGACTGGTTCCATGGTGTCAGGGGACTCCCACACCCTTTGAGCGACCAGATCCATTAGTTAGACGGGTGAAATAACACAGGAGGTGGAGGGTTGAGACCTAAAGGCCTTCAGGAGCACCGACTCATCCTTAGTAAGGCGAATGGACTGCCGGTCACCCCTCTGCTTAAATATTTCTAAGATGTCCGCAAAGGAGACACCCTCCGAGGGGGACCGTGGGGACCCTTCCGATTCCTCTAAGTTGGTGTCTGATGTCAAAGATTCCTGAGGGGAATCCAAATGCCTCCGCTTGCAGAGTCTCTTTCTGGGAACTTCATCAGTGGGGGCGTCTAGTTAAGTTTCAGTAGAGTTGGGTTCACCCAAAGGGGATACCTGAGGCTCTGGGTCTCATCGCTTAGTAGGTGCTTTAGACGAAGAGGTAGAACTCGGCATCTTCAGAAGAAGAGGAGAGACCTGTAGTGTGGGTCTGAACAGACAACACCCTCTTCATGGCATCAAAGCCCCGGAGTCTCGGCCCGAGGAGGCCACCGGTTCCGAGGAAGACTGAGGCCTCGCAGGTGCCAAGGCCGAGGGCTCCGAACCCAAGGACGGAGCCAAGCTCACCTGCGCCGAAGCCCCGAGGGGAAGTTTCGTAATCCCCTCAGAACTGACGAGAGAGTGTCAGTTCAGAGATTCTTCGGACGGCACCGAAGATGTCAGGGTGGGTGGAACCGAAGTCACTGGAACAGGACTCTGCTCCAAGGGTTCCACAACCATCAGATTTTCCACCTCCGGCTCCGAAGGCCTGGCTAGGCACAGAGGAGCAGTCACAGGCAATGGGGTGGGAACAGGGCTTGAACCCAGTTGAGATAAAGCCGAGAGCAGTTTAGCCAATATCGGGTTCTCCAAGAGACTCTGCACCACACGGTCCACATCAATATCCAGCGGGGTCCTTGAAGAGTGGGTCAAAGGGGCCAAAAAAGCTACAGACCTAAGTATTGGATATTTTAAAGTTCTCCGATACGGGCTCCAAAACCAAAGGTTGGCTCCGAATCATCGGTTCGGCACACTGTTCCGAAGACCTAGGAACCGGTGACCGCACCTTAACAGAGGTGCTTGGAGCCGAAGGCTTAGGTTCAGAGGACACCCAAGACGACTTCAACTCTTTCGAAGACTTGGAGGTCTGGTCGGACCTGTCCAAAGCTTCCTGAAACTCAGGTGTTAAGAGACCTCGATCAATTAGTTTCCTACGTCTCTCTAACAAAACTCTGCTACTAAAAGAGTGGCAGATGGAACAATCCTCATGCAAATGAAGAGGTCCCTAACAATAAACACAAGAAATGTGGTTATCTGTGATAGACATTTTTTGACCACAGTCACATCTTTTAAATCCGGACTTTTGATTTTGGTCAGTCATCATGTCCAAGAGAAAGCACAAATATCAGATCCCTGATAATATCAAGTACAATAGTACAATCCAATAACAAAGAGGCACAATTATCAGATCCCTGATAATATAAAGTGTAACAGTACAATCCAATAACAATCTAATAACAATCTTACCAAAAAGTGGGATAGGGGAGAAAATTGACCGATCCCTGTACAACTACAGCAAAGGATATAACCAACTGAAGAGAGAGCAAGGCCCAAGAGCAACTCGCTCCAATAAAACACACTAAACAGGGACAAAACCCTAAATAAAGACAGCATATCAAGGGAATACTGGTAGAAAAACAGATATATATATATAAAAAGTAAACTTAGCTGTAGAAAATACTTCTTAATAAACCTTCACTGGCCCGAGCATACTGAAGACTTGTGATCCACTGCAGCGGCAAACTAGATCTGGGGGTTAGTCAGAGAGCATCATGGGATAGGTACTGTGCCTCGAACTACTCAAAGATCTTGAGCTTGGAAAGCGGCCGACTCAGAGTCGATGGATCGGCTCCGTACCCACATTTAAGAACAAACGGCAAGATTGAACAACTTCACATTTTATTTTTTATTTATTTATTGACATTTGGCAACAGGGAAAGTCCACTGGGTCAGAAACCCATTTTCAGTGGAGGCCAGGATCAAAAAGCTCTAAGAAAGGTTACAAAAAAAAAATTACATAATGTAAACAGTTATATACAGAGCACAATGAACAACATTTGCAATTACAATTTCAGATCAGTCATCAATTCAGGTAAACATCATACATATCATTAAGTATTTACAGAGATTTAAGGTATTTACAGTTTGGAAACTATAATTATATACATGCATATGTTAACTCATTTCACATCTTCAGACACTATTTTTCTATAAAGCTGCTCCAAAAGCAAAAATAGGTGGCATGTAGAAACACAGGACCTAGACATGCAGAAAAAAGCAAATGGAAAAAAAAAGAAATATGGACAAAATGCCAAGGTATGAGAGTTAAAAGACATTATTTGATGTAGAGTAGTATTGGCACAGTGATCTATTTAAGGAGGTTTATATGAGTTGTTACAGGAGCATGTTTGATTGTTGAGGTAATGGTATTTTAGTGCAGTTTTGAAAGCTTTTATGGTGTCTATGAGAGTAATAGATGAAGGCATGGAATTCCATGTTTTGGAGATAATGGAGTAAATGCTTTGTCAAAAAAAAGAAACAGTTTACTTGTATCATACTATCCATATAACAAAGCTTCCACTTTCTCAGTTTTTGTATTATCTTTTGTTTAGTCTCTTCCCACATATCTTTAGATTCCACACTACAATAATTTTCAATCTATACTCCTAAATACTTCATTTTATTATGTCCCCATAAATAAGAATGTTGTTGAACCAATTTGTGTGTGGATATAATTTACCACTATTGCCTTTATTTTAGCATCATTCATTTTGTATTCTGAAAAAGATCTGAAACAGTCTCAAAATGTTCCACAACACTGCAATGTATCTTACTGTTATTGGCAGCTTTAAAATAATATCTGCAAATAAAGCAGCTTTTCTTGACTACCATGCCAATTATATCCTTGAATTTCTGGGTCCCTTATTTTCTTTGCCAGTGGTTCTAAATATAATACAAATAAAGGGAAAGGACGACACCTCTGTCTGGTTCCTCTGCTGAAGCAGAAATTATCAGAAAGGACCCCACTTACTTTAATTTTCGCCCAAAATCCCTTATATATCCTCCTAATCAAACTTAGAATTTTTTTCAGGATATACAAATGCTTCCATTGTCCTGCTCAAAGTCTCAGCTTACTGTGCCAAAGGCTTTCTCTGCATCAAGACCCAACAACAACAATGGTATTTTTCTGCATTCTGCTTCCCTCCGGATCATCAGTGTTCTGTTAAAGCTGTCAAGTGTTTCCCTCCCCTCCACAAAACCACACTGATCCAGATCTATCAATTTTTGGCATTACTTTTGTCATTCTTTTAGCCATTACAGATGTGAACACACTACAATCATGGTTTAGTACTGAAAAGGGCCTGTATGAAGCTGGGTCTGATGGTCCTAGCAAAGTTTGATCTGGACCTAGAAAAGGAATCAAGCTTATAGTGCTTTATGAAAGTATGCAGAGAGGACCAAGTAGCAGCTACTAGAATCTCTTTCCAAATACATGAAGTCAATGCTCTGGTAAAGTGGGCCCTGACCCTGCCTTAAATATCTTTGTTATGCTAATTATAAAGTACAGTTTTGTACCTACCATAAATGTAGATGTCCAAGTGCTCATACAGCTGCAGTCATAACAGATGGGTTATCCTGCCGTCAGGCGGGTCCTCGGTCGGCCGAATTCCAAAGTCTAGGTCCGGCATCGGTTGTAGTCGCTTCTTCCCTGATGTCAGTGCGGCAGGGGTATAAAAGAACCAGCCGACGCCATCTTCTTCAGTTTTTCTTGCCCCAGATGTCAGGTGCCCCAGAAGGAAGGCAAAACATAAACTTATGTAGTCATGCAATATAGAATAATCAAAAAACAGTTGTTTGCAAGCAAATACACCATAAAAGAATACCCCAAATAGGATGTATGAGAAGGTGTTTGTCATAAGGCCTGTCCTAAGAGGGGATGGAGGGAGGGAAACCTGGACTGCAGCTGTATGAGCACTCGAACATCTACATTTATGGTAGGTACAAAACTGCACTATGTTCATCGTGCATACAGCTGCAGTCATAACAGATGGGTAGAATCCCAAAGCTAAGTAGGGGTGGCAGGCACTAAGTGGCACTAGGAGGAGCCAGGATGCCCTGCAAGACAGCTGTGGCAAATCCCGCTCTAGATTTTGAGTAAAGTGGAAGGTGATAGTGTTTGGAGAAAGTGTGCACTGAACTCCAAGTGGCTGCTTCCAAAATGTCCTTGGTAGGGACCCCCCTGAGGAAAGCTGCAGAGGTAGCTGTGGCCCTTGTGGAGTGGGACCTGATGCTTGAAGGCATAGCTTTTCCATGAAATGAGTAACAAAAGCGTATGCAGTGGGCTATCCATTTTGAGATTGTCTGTTTGGAGATAGCCTTTCCTTGAGCACCTGTAGCATAGGACACAAAGAGTTGCTCGGATTTCCTGAATGGCTTTGTCCTGTCCAAATAATAACGTAGTTGTTTGTGAATGTCCAAGGAATGCAGTAGTCTTTCCCCTTTGTTTTGTGGGTTAGGGTAAAAGGTAGGTAAGTGGATAGTCTGATTTAAGGCTACACTGGATACTACCTTTGGCATAAAGGTAGGGTTGGTTCGTAAAGAAACTCTGTCCTGATGGAAAATGATGAAAGGTTGCACAGCCATGAGGGCCTGTAGTTCCGAAACCCTGCGTGCTGAGGTGATAGCCAGAAGGAAGGCTGTTTTCCATGACAAATATTGTAGTTCTGTTGAAGCAGCTGGCTCAAATGGAGGAAGGGTCAGTTTTTCCAATATGAAGTTGAGGTCCCAAGCAGGGACTGGTGGTTTCCTTGGGGTTTTATATTCTTAGCCCCTCTGAGGAACTGTCTTAAGAGAGGATGAGAGAATAAAGGAGGATCCGTGTTGTATTGTGCAGAAATGGCTGAAGCATGGATTTTGATGGAGGAGAAGGAAAGTCCACTGTTTAACATCTCAGCTAGGTACTGTAATATTTGAGGTATATTTATTACCCAGGGATTCTGGCCCTTTTTCTGATTCCAGGCACAAAACCACTTCCATTTGGTGGAGTAGGCTTTTCTAGTAGAAGGTCTTCTGGCCTCCAAGATGACATCCTGCACCTCCTTGGAGAGGAGGGTCTGTTGTGAAATCAAAGGATTCTCCATGTGGCTAGATTTAGGGTTTTGAGCTGGCTGTGAAGAGTTTTGAAGTTGTGCTGGGACAACAGAAGAGGCACTAGAGGTAGGATCCATGGTGGGGAATGCGTCAGGCTCTTCAGGAGTGGATACCAGTGTTGTCTTGGCCAGTCTGGAGCAATGAGAATCATTTTCGGCCTCTCTGCTCTGGCTTTTAATAGAACTTTGGGCAGCAGAGGGAGAGGCGGAAAGGCATAGACTGTCAATGTTGTCCAATTGAAGTTAAGTGCGTCAACTTTCCAGGCCTGTGGATGATAGGTCCTTGTGCAAAATTTTCTCAGTTGGTAATTTATGTGGGTAGCAAAGAGATCTATGTCTGGCTGTCCCCATGCCCGAGTTATCTTTGCGAAAACTTGAGGATGCAACTTCCATTCGTGTGGATCTGTCATATTTCTGCTTAGGCTGTCTGCCAGTGTGTTTTCCTTCCCTGGCAGGAATTGTGCCTGAAGTTGGATTTGCAATCCCAGAGCTGTGTTCCAAAGGGTCATGGCTAGTCTGCACAGGGGGTATGAATGAGTTCCCCCCTGTTTGTTTATGTACTACATCACTGTGGTGTTGTCTGTCCTTATCAATAGCTGGCCTGGATGCAGTAGGTCTTTGAAGGCCATAATAGCATTTTGCACTGCTAGCATTTCCTTTTGGTTGATGTGTAGGTGCTTCTCTTTTTGGGACCATTTTCCCTGAATGCACTGATCTTTCATGTGTGCCCCCCTAGTCCGAGGCGTCTGTTGTGATGATTTGATTTTCTTGAGGTATGCAGAAAGGGAGACCTTTGTTTCTTTGGCATGCTTGAGCCCACCACAGAAATTCCTTTTGAAGACATGGAATGAGTGGTATAATTGTTTCCAAACTGTGGCTGTGTTGAGACCATAAGTTTTTTAGGTACCATTGAAGCTTCCTCATATGCAGCTTTGCACATGGGATCAGCAGGATGCAAGATGCCATGAATCCCAGAGCCTGCAGGACTTTCCTTGCAGTCAGCCTGGTGAAGGTTGCCATTTTGCTGAAGTATTGAGATAGTTGCCCTTGTTTGTCTGGCGTGAGGTAGGCCATCTGGGTGTTTGTATTCAAGTTGGCACCCAGGAAAATTATTGTTTGAGAGGGTATTAGTTTTGATTTCTTTTTGTTGACTGTGTATCCCAGAAAGTTCAACAGTCTTATTACAAACGCCAGGTGTTTCAGAAGTATGTCCTTGCTGTCCACTTGGATCAGGCAGTCGTCCAGATATGGGTATGTTTGTATTCCTTGAAGTCTGCAGAAGGCAATTACTGATGCCAGGCATTTCGTAAACACTCTGGGCGCAGTAGATAAGCCAAAGGACAATGCAGAGAATTGATAATGGGTTGAACCTGCAAGAAATCTGAGGTATCTTCTGCAATCTTGTCTGATAGGGACATGCAGGTATGCCTCCTTGAGGTCCAATGTTACCAGCCAAGACTCCTTGCCCAGCATGGGAAGAAGCTGCTGTAATGTGAGCATCTTGAATTTTGGTACCAGTAAATATGTGTTTAGGATGGATAGATCTAAAATAGGTCTCCAATCTTTGTCTTTCCTTGGTACCAGGAATAGTCTGGAATAAAACCCTTGACCTTGTTCTTTTGCAGGCACCTCTTGAATAGTTTTCATGTCCATGAGAGCTGAAATTTGTTTTTGTGCCTCTGCCCTTTGATTTTGTGGCAGGTTTGGCATGCCTCTCATTTTTGGAAGGGTGCGAAAGTGGAATCTGTAGCCTCTGTCTATAATGTCCAGGATCCATTTGTCTTTTGTGACAATATGGCAATTTTTTGAGAATAATGCCAGTTTTCCGCCTAAAGGTGCTGCCATTAAAGCTTTGCTTGGCAGGTAAAGGGGAAAGTCATTGTGTCTGCTTTCTGAATGACTGTGATCCATCTTCTCCACCTCTTGGGGTTGGTGCTCGCCATTGCCTGGCTCTGAATGATCCTTGAGATTGCCCTCTCTCGGGCGCCTGTATCTGCCTCTTTGAGGGCTGTCCGTGGCTGGAAAGGACCAATTTTTTGAAGGCCAGTTTCTGCTGAAACGTGGAGGTTGTACCTGCAGGAAATCTTTCACTGTTTGCATTGATCTCGCCTTTTCCTCCATTTTCTTTAGTACCTCCTCAGCTTTAACACCAAACAATACATCTTTTTGAAGAGGTGCATCTAGTAATTTAGCTTTGACATGATCTGGTAAGGCTTGTTCTTTGAGCCAAGCATGTCTACGTATGACAGACCCTGTAACAGCAGCTCTACATTAGGCCTCTAAAGCATCAAAACCACACTGCAAGGTATGTTTACCCACTTGCTCTGCACTATGCAACAAATCCTGCAACTCTTTTAAATCTGGTTGCTCAGGTTGTGTCATTTTGCTTTTCAACTCAGACAATAAAAACCGTTGATACTTTAACATATGGAACTGACAGTTTAATGCCCTCATGGTTAAAGTGGCCGAGGTATACACCTTTTTCCCCCACCTTTCTAAAGCTCTGGAATCTCTCTCTGAAGGTAATGGGTTTTTAGCAGTAGAGGCCTTAATTCCCTTGGGACCCTGTGAAATAGTTTCTGGGTCAGCAGTATGGCTTTTGTATAGGAACTGGTGTGAATCAGGACCCCGGTAATACCTGTCTGGTTTAACAGGAGCTGGAGGTAAAGAATCTGGGTTGAGGCTGGCTTCTGTGTACACATCATCTAATATATCTAAGACAGGAGGGATAGCCAGAGGCCTATGCTGGGGGAGCAAGAGAAAATCCCTGAGCCTTTTCTTGGAATCCGAGTAATCTTGGCCTTCCCAGTGAAAGTGTTCCCTCAAAGTATGTAGGGTTTCCCCAAAAGAATAGTCCTCAGGGGTGGAGACCGAGGGAATAGACTCCTCTGCATCAGAGTCTTCAAAAGGAGAATATGTATATTCCTGGTCCTCAGAATGTTCAGAGGTAATAGAGGCTTGATCTGAGGAAGGGTAGTCTTCCTCTAATCTGGGCCTTTTGTCCGAGGGGGGGTCGAGAACCCCTGATAAGAGTAATCAAACCCTCAGCCATTTTGAGCATCTGTTTTTTAGGCATGGGGCCTTGAGAGGGGGTATGTGGTCCTTGTTTTTTAGTTTTCATGGCTGCTTTAGATTTTGTGAAAGCCTTAATAGAGAAGGAGGAAGGCCTGAAGACACCTTGAGAAATGGCAGGCCTGTCTAAACTCTGGGTTTCCCCGCCAAAAGTGGCGTCGGTATCTGTAGTCAGAATGGGGGCCGAGGAGCCTGCGACCTCCGGCACAGAAGACACCGGCAATGAAGTGTCATCGGTACTCAGGGGCTGCATAGGCGCCTCGCTGAGAACCGGAGAACCGGTAGTCGGCCTTAGCGTGGTGTCAGTAGAAGTCGCGGACCTCGTATGTCGGTCCTTATCTTTGCGTCTTTTACTCAAAACTGGAGTCGGAGTATCCGACGACATAATATAATTAAATTTTTTACCAAAATAGTGATGGGCGAACTCCGCCCGACGCTTAATAGTGCGTTTGTTGAATCTAGCACAAAAACGGCAGGCCGAGACGTCGTGGTCTGGGCCTAAGCAAGGAATACAGAGAGAGTGGAAATCCTTATGCGGTATTTGCTTCCCACATGAAATGCAATTATTAACTTTGTCTGACATCGGTCTGAGGCAAGAAAAGTTTCCCCAACAGGGTACTTAGCTTTCAAGAAGACTTCGGCTGAAATATTTTCGTAAATCTCAGGAGCTGGCCGACCGGCACTTGCGAACTGCTTCTGCTTCGGGCACCGCGCGGCAAGAAAGACTGAAGAAGATTGCGTCGACTGGTTCTTTTATACCCCTGCCATACTGACGTCAGGGAAGAAGCGACTACAACCGACGCCGGACCTAGACTTTGGAATTTGGCCGACCGAGGACCCGCCTGACGGCAGGATAACCCATCTGTTATGACTGCAGCTGTATGCACGATGAACATCCAAAGGTAACTGCCTTAGACAACTATTTGGAAATAGTCTGTTTTGACATAGTTTGTCCCTTCTTACCTACACAAGAAATGAACAACCGATCAGATCATCTGAAAGATTTAGTTCTGTCAAGATAGTACCCGAGTTGTCTGTAGACACCCAAGTTATGGAGTAGCCTTTCTCCCCCATTTTTAGGTTCAGGAAAGAAAATGGAAAGATGGATAGTTAGGTTTAAAATGAACTCAGATACCACTTTAGGCATAAAAGGTTAGTTCTCAAAGAAACCTTTTCCCTATGGAAAATGAGGTACGGTTGATTCATCATAAGCTCTTGCAACTCGGATACCATTCCTGCAGAGGTCACAGCAATCAGTAAAACTTTTCCATGTTAAGAACTTCAAGGCAATGAGTTTACCTGGTTCAAACAGAGCAAGTGTTAGTTTTTCAAACGCAAACTTCAGATCCCTAGGACAGGTCACCAGTTTTCTTGGAGGCCCGTTACACAAAACCCGTTTCAATACCATTTTGACATGAGACTGCACTGAAAGAGGAGAATCCATGGGCAGACATTCTGAAATGGACGATGATCAAACTTTGATATAGGAATAAGAAAGGTCACAGATTAGTAACTCACAAATATCATAAAACCAGAGAATAATTAGCCCTGAATGGGTGCTAGTTATGTTGTTAGCACCAACTAGAAAACATCTTCATTTTGTTATTGATTTTCTAGTAGCAGGCTTTCTTGCCTCCATTAGTACCTGCTTCAAGTCCCCAGTAAATGAATGCCTAAAAGGAATAAAGACCATATTATCCAGGCAGTCAACTGAAGATAATTTATGTTGGGGTGCATCAAACATCCCTGTTCTTCTGTGAGTAGACCTAGTCTGTGAGGAATCATCTGGTATCTATCCCTGGCAATCTTCAAAGGAAGGGAGAAAAAGAAGTTATGTACTCACCATAACGTTCCATCTGAGTAGTTGTACTTCATTTGCCTTCAACCTGTGGGTTACGGATCCGTATCGGATCCAAGACGGCAACTTTTACTAGCATCAGCTCTGAGCCCCAAACTCCTCCCTTTACCCATAATACACCTCCACTGCCTTCCATCCCCAGATCGAACTTGCTGAATCTTATACGGATACCCCGACCTGAAAAATTTACTTGTGACCTATACTGCAGCCCATAGGCTGATCATATGCCAAGGTCTGGGGGAAGGAGGCAGGGACGGTTGAAGACAAAATACAACTACTCAGATGGACCTTTATGGTGAATACACAACTTCTTTATTTGAAGAAGTTTACTTCATTTGGTCTTCCACCTGTGGGACAGAGTCCCCATCTAGTAAACTCCTGGGAGGCCCTCATGGAAGGATATTCTGGAGCACCACGGAACCAAAGGATGCTCTTCTTCTGGAAGTCAAAATCAATTTATAATGAGAAATAAATGTATGAGATGAGGACCAGGTAGCTGCAGAACAAATATCATCCAAAGACACTAGACCAAAAAGCTGCAGATGTAGCCATGGGCCTAGTGAAATGAGCTTTCACCTGACCTGGAGGAGACATGCCTCTGTCCTTACAGACTTGCAGGATGTATGAAGAAATCCATCTAGCTATAGTGACCTTGGAGACAGGTTTCCCCAAAAAAGGTTTATAGAAGGATACAAACAATTGATCAGATTTACGGAAATTTGTTCCCCTGTGTAAAAAGAATCATAACTGTCTATGAACATTCAACATGTGGAGTTTGTATTCCAACTTGTTAGTAAAATTAGGAAAAAAAACAGGCAAATTGATGGTCTGATTGATAGACTGGTGATGCCACCTTAGGAAGAAAGGATGGATTGGTTCAAAGGGAGACCCTATTTTGTGAAAAATCATATAAGGAATTTTGATGGACAAGGCCTGTAATTCTGAAATGCTTTTTGCAGAGGTAATAGCCACCAGAAAAGCTGTTTTCCAAGATATAAATTTCAGATCTGCAGTTGCGACAGGCTCGAAAGGCGGAGCGACCAAAGCTTGAAGAACCATCGTAAGGTTCCATGGGGGAACAGGATCTTTGACCTGGGGGGGGGGGGGGCATAACAAAAAGGTGCCATTGATAAAGGCTTTACACAGTCTGGAAGAGGGCCAGGGCCATGAGGATCACTTTGCTCCTCAGTCAAAGAGCTTTCTGTAGAAACCTCAGAATGAGAGGTACTGGTGGGTAAGCATACAGAAGACTGGGAGGCCAAGCATGAACTAGAGTGTCTCTGGAAAACTCCCCCGGCAGGGGGTTCAGACTGAAAAACTTGCTGCACTTCGCGCCAGAAGGAGATGTGAAGAGATCGCAGCAAGGTTGACCCCACTCGCTGAAGATCTGTTCCACTTCTGACAGAGACCACTTGTAAGGCATCAGAATGGTCCAATGTAGCCTGTCGCTAGGATGTTGGACCATCCCGGAATGTGCGTTACTATGAGAAAGCGATCAGTGGAGATTGCCCATTACAACACTCTCATGGACCTGTGACAAAGGGGGTAAGATCTGGTCCCTCCCTGTTTGTTGATATACCAGACCACTGATATGTTGTCTGAGTGAATAGCAATCGTCCCCAGAGGAAGAAAGGCATGAAGGGCCTGCAACACTAGAAGGACCGCCCTCATCTCTAGGAAATTTATGTGCAAGCTGGTTTCTATCAGGGACTACAGGCCTTGGACTGTCCTACTCGAACAATACCCCACCACCCAAGTTGGGAGGCATCTGTGATCACTGTGGCTTGGGCCAGGGCTGGAACAAAAGGTCGTCCAGCCAAAATGTCCGGAGAGCACATCCACCATATGAGGGACAACCGGCAGACTTGACTGAGTTGAACTGGATATATCAATGGCAGTTCCAACAGGGACCATTGTACAGCTAGAGTCCACTGTAGAATTCACATGTGTAACCGAGCACACGGGTGAAGAGTTATGGTCGCCGCCATCGAGCCTAAGGCCCTCAACACAGATTCCACCTTTGGGAGATGAGAGTGGTAGATCAGGGAGACATGCGTCCTCAGGTTTTGAACTCTCTACGAGGTCAGGAAGAATTTGCACTGAAGAATATCTATCCTGGCACCAATGTAGTCTATCACCTGTACAGGATCTAGGAGAGATTTGGGTGCATTGATTGTGATCCCCAAACACAGGCCAAGAGTCAGGAAATAATCCCTGGTTTGGGAGAGTAGACAACTGGTGGGAGCAGTGAGGAGCCAATTGACAGACCTGAATCCCCTGAAGCATCAGGTGAGTCACTACCACTGCCATCACTTTGGTAAACACCCTGGGGGCTGTGATGAGACCAAAGGGTAGGGGCTTGAAATTGGTAGTGATTGACTCCTAGCCAGAAGCAGAGGAACCTCCTGGAGCTTCTGTGAATTTTTATGTGATAGTAAGCATCCTGGAGGTCAAACGAGCACATCCAGTCTCTCTCTCTCGCAGGTATGGCATGATGGACTGTAATGTGACCATCCGGAACTTCTCTTTGGCAACTGGCAGTTTCAGGGTAGAGAGGTCCAGAATGGGCCTTAAATTCCCCGTTTTCTTTGGCACCAAAAAGAACCTGGAGTAGAAGCTCGATCTGGATTGATCTGGGGGGGCGGTTTCACTGGCTCGTTTTTCTAGCAGCTTGGAAATTTCCTGTGCTGCTGCCTCGCTTTGCGTGGGTGGTATTGTCCAGGAGGTGTCTGGGAGATTTGGGGGAACCCACGAAACAGATAGAGTATCCTCTGTACATGATCTGAAGCACCCAGCGGTCCGTTGTTATGGACTCCCATGCCGCTAGGTGCAAGGACAATAGTCCCCCAACTGCCTCCAGAGTAGAGCAGTCGGCCAACCCCTCAGGGTTGCTGCCTGGGACTATCTGAGAAAGGTTCTCAAGACCCAACGTTCCTTGGACCCCCCCTCTGTCTCTGGGCCGGTGTCTATTTTGTCCCACTCTGCCTCTGGGGGAAGAAGAGCCCTGAGTGTTCTGGGAATACTGTAACTTCCGGAACCACATCTTCTTTTGCTCTCTCTGGTTCCAGGAAAAGGACCTCTGAGGGTTAGAGAAGTGGTTCCCGACAGCAGACAAATCCTTCCCATCCTTCTCACTCTGGATTAATGTCTCTTTGACGGTCTTACCAAAGAGTGTAGAGCTGTCATAAGGGGCATTGGCAAAGGACACCTTGAAAGGTTCCAAAAATTGACATAACCTGAGCCAAGCGTTGCACCTCATGGTCACGCTGGACCCAGCCATCCTAGCCACTCCCTCCATAGAATGAGAGAGGAGTCGCATGGACGTATTAGATGCTGCTTTTAAAGTGGCCATCCTTGCGGAGAACAAAGCCTTGTCCTCCTGCGACATGGACTAGGGGGGAGACTCCTCCAGCTCCTTTACCAGGTCGTGTTGGAGTCTGGTGACATAGGCCAGGTAGTTCAGCACCCTAATTGAAAAGGTAGCTGAAGCATAAACCCGTTTCCCTAGGAGGTCCATCATCCGTGACTCTCAGTCAGAAGGATGGACTGAGGAACTCTCCTGAGCAAATTCTTTCTTAGTGGTTGCTGCTACCACCATGGCATCTACGGAGGAGCCCTTGTTCCATGGTGGTCTGTCTATCGGGGGGCTTAAGATCTTATCCAGTCTTTTTGGGATAGGTTCCATAGTGTCCGGTTCCTTCCATGCCCGCGAAGTGATCAGATCCACCAAAGGATCTGTGGGAGGGGATATCCAGGAAGTAAATGGGCCCATGCCAAAAGCCTCCAGGAACATGGACGCCTCAGAAGGTTTGGGGGCAGACCAACCTCCCCGTTGGTGCAGAATTTCCATGATGTCTCCAAAGTAAACATCCTCGGGAGGTGACCTAGGGGAACCTTCTCCAACAGCCAAGTCCGTGTCCTCGGTGAGGGACTCTGGGGAGTCCAGGTGCCTCCTCTTGCACTTATGCTTGTGAGGTACCTCTCCGGTGGGACTCTCTGGAGGGAGCTTGCAAGCTACTTGTTCCTCGGGGGGGGGGGCACCTGGTGTGCTTCGAGCATGGGCTGTCCCCGCTGGTAAAACAATGGGGACCGTAGACAGAGTCAAGGGGGTCTGGGTGGAGTCCGAGAGGGCAGTCAGGGGTCTCGATCTAGCAAAGAGAACACTTTCTACCACATCGAACGAGAGCAAACCTCCTGAGAAACCAAAAAGGTCGCCGGTCTCCCTGAGTCCAACAAGAGAATCGGAGCCGGCCCTGAGGTAGATGGAGCTCCGAGGGAGGGAACCTGACCCGACAAAGTCGGAGCCGAAGAAAAGGGTTCCACTCCCTCGGATCTGACTCCCAAGCTCCGGCTCAGAGGGTGGCTAGGATCCGAGCTGGTCAGATCCAATACACTCCAGGCAGCTGTTGGCGCTGAGAAAGCAGGTACCATCGGCGACAACCCCGACAAAAGCCAACTTCTCAGATCAGAGTACTCCGAACCCGAAGATCGGAGAAGGAGATATAGGTTGGAAAGAAGGAAGCAAGCTCCACCCTCCTGAGGGAGGGGGGGGCTGGCAAGACCCCCTCCATCTGAATCTGAGTATGGATAAACCTCATCATTTTATCCAGATCAATGTCTGACAAGGACCGGGTGGACCTCGACAAGAACACGGACTCCAACCTGGCGGGCTGGGGCACCGACGCCCGAGAAGCTGAACGTGTCTCCTCCGGCTCTGGGGAGAACCTCAGAGATCAGAGCCAAGGGGGATCACGGATCCGTGGTGTCTTTGAAGGTGAAGTGAAGTCCGGAGACCTCTCTCTCTTTTCCCTCGCCTTCGACTCTCTCTCCTTCTACCTCTTTTCTGCTCCGCTACCACAGGCTTTGGTACAGGAGGTTGCGTCCCAGCCTAGGAGGGAGGAGAAGTCAGAGGAAGAGAGGAAGGTGAGGCGACCACAGCAGCTGCTGTGACCGAAGCCGGAGACGAGGAAACAGATTCTGAAGGTGGAAGAAGGCCTTTGAGGGCAAACTTGGCCTGATCTTTAGTGGCACAGGGGTTGAAGCCCGCACATATGCTGCAGTCCATACTCAGATGGGCCACGCCCAAGCACAAAACACACAGTGTGGCCATCCTCAGGGGATAATTTATGGCCACACTCTGTGCAACGCTTGAAAACAAGCTTTTCAGCCATACTGCCTCAGTAGAAAGAGAACTTGAGATAAAAGGGCAGTTTATTTCTAACAGGTTTAGGAAAGAAAGCCAGAACTGGTCGTCAAGCATTTTCTTTCTCTGACATTACTAATATCTTTGAATAAAACCCCTTTCCCACCTAGGGGAGAGGAACTGGTTCTAGTACTCCTGAGAACAGCATGTAATGAAGAGCAGGTGGAGCCAAAAAAGTCTGATCTAGAAAATGAGGAATAACCTGCTGGAAAGGAGAAATTTCTTCCCACTGCCAAATGTAAAACTGATGAATGATTTTTACACCCAATGTGTCTGAAACAATCTCTTGCCAAAGAGAAAAATGGAGATTCAGACTTTCAGGAAGAAAAAGGGGGCCAGGATGGTACGGAGTCATAAGGTCAGACTTGTTGGACTATTCTTGGTTTTGGAGGTTTAAGATTTCTTTTTGGAGCACCCTTGCCTCTTATTGAACATCAACTTACCTGAATTTTGTTGAGAATACTTATTCTATTTTTTATTTATTTTTTTGCCAAAATTGGATGAGGAAATTAAAAAATGCTTGGACAATTGGAAAAGGAGGGCTGAAAAAAATTAAGAGATTCCCTGAATCAGCTTGACCCCTTCAAAACAGTACCAGTGACCATATACCAGGAAGTATCAAACTCATACATACACTGCAAACCTGTGCAATAGAAGAAAGTTACTTAAAGCAGATTTTTCCTAAGAAGAAACTACACATAAAACATTACTCAAACTTTCATAATTTGTCAAAACAAACTTGATTCAATTCCAGAAAACAGGAAACCCTCTTTCATTACCAGAAACTACTTTACAAGAAGGATCAACAGCCTGAATTATACCCTGAGCCAGACCCAGTAAGCAACTCGTATCTAAAAAAATTTGAGGAGGAGTAGATAAATGCTTTTTCTGTATTTCATTTTTTACAAGAAAATGGGGTTAACCAAGTTACTAATGACAGCAGCCGCTTCCCCAGAGATGTGCACAGCATTCTGACAGAGCTTCTTTGTTCCATCTCCCAGGACCAGCAGTGGCTCTGCCTTCCCACTGAAGGGACCCCAACAAATGTAGATGATGGGGCTAACACCCAATCCATACTAGCTGTGGGCGTTACACCAGTGGGACCCATGGTAAAAGATGAAAGGCCTGAGGTACAAAAAGTGGCCACAAAACAGTCAGTTACATGCAGCTTAGGAAAACTGCTACCCCAAAGTCTATTTGATTTTTTTTTTCTTTTTGTGGCTGTAAGAATGACTGACCATTGGACGGGTAGTCTGGTTCATGGGCAAGCCAAAAATGATGCGTCTTTCCCAGGAAAGACGAGCAGTGATTGCTGGTAAACATTATCAGCCCATAAAAGTTACATTTGACAGAAAAAAATACAGTTTAAAGCACTTTAAAATACTATGCGAGCCCCACAAAAGAAAAATACACAATTTTTCCTCAAAAATATGTTACTTTGCACTACTTTTAAATGGACTGGAAAAAAACAAGTTCGCTGTTTAAAAACATGTTACAATGCAGAGACAGCCCATTAAAACAAATCACTATTACCTTTAGAATAACATTCCCTGAAGAAAAAAATAATAAAACATCAACAAAATTAAGAAAACTGAAGCTTTTTTTCCAAAGGGAACTTATGTGCCTATCAAAAGAAAGCACAAACCAAAAGTCTCTCCTTGAAAGCCCCAGAGGCTCATATTCTTCAGTGCCAGTAAAGCTCTGAAAAGTTTTCAACCCAAACTTATCTTTTAATAGCTCAGCTTGAGCTGACTGACAGTTTGGGTGTGTGGAAGGTGCCCTTGTGCTTTGGAAACTGGATGGCAGTTGTATCCTTGGCAGGCTATAAATCATATAGCTATGGCTGCTGCAGCGGTGATCAATATGATGAACATCTCTCTGTGCAAGCCAAACATAGAAAACCTTAAAAAAAACTGAAATCAGGTGCTGTAGTAATATGATAAGGATCTTTTAAATCTAGAGATACTGTAACAGGTCATGAAGGAATAGCAATTTAGAACTTTATTAAACTGATTTAGAAATGAAAGGTATAGGATTGGTCTCCATGAGGCTTTTTTTTTTTGTAAAGTAAAAAAAAAAAACAAACTCAAAATATCCGTGGAAAAAAAAAAACAGCTAAGCAAGTGCTGCCAATACATAGTTACACAGGTTAGTACTAAGCTAACTGCCCTTGCGAGCCATTTTAAGCCTAGCCAATTATCCCTTGTGAGACAAAAACCCTACACCTTGTGTTTGTAAGGCAAACACCTTAACCATTAGGCCACCCAATACAGGCTGTAAACTGTGTGGTACCAAATCAGTAGAAGAAAATCACGAGCACTCCTTCAAAAAACTAGTTTATTAAACTAAGTGTATTCATCCCATTTAATAGTGGCACTTCATTAGACTGAATGGGATGAAAGCGCTTAGTTTAATAAACTACTTTTTTGAAGTAGTGCTCGTGATCTACGGATTTGGAACCACACAGTTTACAGGCAATACTAGCAGCACTTAAATTGCTGTTTTTTTTCCCTTGGATATTTTTTTTGTACCACAAAAAAAAAGTTATATACTCACTGTAATGTTCTACCCTGTGTTGTCCATTTTCATTCTTCGACTAATAGGTTCGGTTCCAATCCTCGGATTTGACTCGGCCATTAAACTAGCTCGTGGCCTCCAAAAACTCTCAAACTCCATCCCTACCCATAATTCACCAATCCCTAGCATCCCTCAAATCTTGGTTGCTGCTTGACAGGAAGACTATTATAATATGCCACATCTGGAGCTCAACACAAAAGACAGTCATGTCTTTGAAGCCTCTCGCTCCTCCATGAGTTATTTATTTATTTATTTAATTTGTTGACCGGGTTAGTCCATCTGAGCTGATGGCCCTTTTTCAGCGGAGCCCTGGGGAGAAAAGCTCTACAGTTTATAATACAAGTAATGAGAGTAATTAAAGTAACATAAAAGAAACATTTGGAGAAAAGCTCCACAAGTTAATTATGCAAACAAAGAGTTGTTGTTGTTTGTCTTTCGGCTTTTCCCGGTAAGGGGTCGCCACAGCGGAACTCCGGTCCGCTAATGATTGGCAGTAGATTTTTATGAAATGCCGAGGTGCCAGCTCGACACCCAACCTTCACCGAAGGCATGCCCATTTACGCATGCATGTCTTTCGAACGTTACCCAACTGCGGGGAGGACATGCAGACTCCACACAGAAGGCACTCCCAAGCCAAGCAGAGAATCGAACGGGAGAACCTCTTGCTGTGAGGTAACAACGCTACCGCCGAACCACCACAGTATATTATGCAAAGAGTAAAGTACAAAAATGTTTATAATATACAAATAGCATTTATATTATATACAGACTATTAAAATTTAAAATGTCAATAAGAAACAAGTAGTAAAACTATGGAGTTTTGATTGTGATTGGCATCAGATTTAGTTTAGTAGATGCAGCATTTAGAGATATCTTAGTTAAGTAGACACATTAAGAGATGGTAAATAGAAGTGTTATGAGACGAAGTATGGTTGAGAGAAAGGTGACAGTACGTAGGTAAGGTGGCTGTGTAGGTAACATACACACAGAAGTTAAACTCTGGATAGGGGCAGGCAAGTGTGCTGTACTAGGATAAGAAGAAACAGGTTATGGAGGGTGAGGACAGTAGCAGGACCATTAACATTTCAGGTATTCTTTTGTGGCGGTTTTAAATTCTTTAACTTTGTTGAGAGTCCTTGCTTCCAGTGGGAATTTGTTCTAGGATATGGCTGGATTGCAGCTGTAGAGGTTGCAACCCATTTTGTTCTTAGGTTTATGGATTTGTAGTAGGTCTTGTCCTAGGAGAAGTATAGTGGGAGATATGTTGGGACAGTATGATGGTTGATACAGTATGGAAGGGATAAGCAGAAGCAAGGAGAGGAGAAATTGATGGGGAAATTCTAGCCAATGTAATATTTTAGTGAGAGACACTGCTGAGATTTATAATTTTGGTTTGCTGCGAATTTTGGCCACTTTGTTATAGGTAGATTCTAACTAAGCTAGGAGTGATGAGTTGAGGTTTGTGAGGATTTGGAAGCCGTACATTAAGCTTGGCAATAGACAAGCATGTAAGAGGAAAATTTTTGCTTTGTTAGCGAGGAACTTATTTCTGTATGAGGCCCAGTTTTTGGTGAGTTTTCCTAATGCAATTGTTAACGTGTAGTTCAAATTTTAATTGGTCATCAATTACGACACCTAGAAGTTTAGTGGAAGATTGGACTGTGATAGGTGTGCTGCTGAGAGAGAGCATGGAGAAAAAGAAGTTATGTCTTAGCATAACGTTCCATCTGAGTTGTTGATGATCTTCCAGTCATCACTGATGGGTTCAGTTCCGAGCCCTCAGAACCGAGTTGGCCTTATACACCAAGCTTGTGTGCACCAAAAACTCTCAAGCTAAGCTGCTACCCACAATGCCCTTCACTCAGTTACCTCAGATCGAGTTTGCATGCAATATATAGACGAACCAGAAAGTCAGAGGCCATCTCTGCGCAAAAGCCCTGAAACACCACAGAGACCCAGATGATCCGCCATGAACCTTTGGAAGAAGAACAACTCAGATGGAACGTTATGGTAAGACATAACTTCTTTATCTGAAGTTGTTAATCTTCTTCCTATTCATCACTGATGGGACAGAATCCCAAGCTACTTGGAGAACCTGGGTGGCCCTTATGGTAGAACATTTCCGAGAACCATTGAACCAAAGGCTGCTCTTCCCCTGGAGATCAGATCCAATTTGCAATGCTTGATAAAGTTATGGGGTTTAGCTCAAATGGCAACTGCACAGATGTCATCCATGGAGGCCCTAGAGTGGATGGCATCCAATGCTGCTATAGCTCTAGTTGATTGAGCTTTGATTTGACCAGGCTTAGATTCATTCGTAAGCGAATATAAAAAGCTAATGCAATCTCTGAGCCATTTTGACAAGGTAACTTTCGATACTGCACCTCCCACTCTAGGGCCCACAAAGGAAACGAAAAGTTGGTCCGGCTTGTGAAAAGACTTAGTTCTGTCCAGGTAGAAACGTAACTGTCTATGAACATCCAATGAATGTAGGCAGTATTCTCCCTAGTTTGAATAATTTGGAAAGAATACAGGGAGCTCAATGTACTGATTAATAGAAATGTTGGAAACCACCTTGGGAAGAAAGGATGGGTTAGTTAGAAGTGATACTCTGTCCTTATGAAAGACTGGATAAGGGCTCTTGATACATAAGGCTTGCAACTCAGATATTCATCTGGCTGTAATGACCGCCACCAGAAATAAGGATTTCCATGACAGGAACTTTAGATCACATGTTGCCGCAGGCTCAAAAGGGGGTAGAGAGAGAGAAACTGGAGAAACCAGGAGAGAGACTCCATGCCTCCACCGGCTGCCTGATGGGAGGTCTGCTGTGGAATACTCCCTTGAGAAAGGTCTTGCAAAGTCAGGTGGAAATAAACGGAACTCCATCTGACCCATTATGGAAGTTGGAAACAACTGCTAAATGGACTCGAATAATGGAAGCTGATGCACCATTGTCAAACCACTCAGCAAGATAATGAAGAATAATAGCTACAGGAGCAGAGAACGGATCTAGCTTCCGATTATGTGACCAAATCGAGAATCTTTTCCATTTGCCCTGTAAAGTTTTCTGGTGGATGGTTTATGTGAGGCAAAGATAATATCACAAACGGATGAAGAAAGGGGTTTCTGCCTGGCAACTAACGGAAGTGGAGAAACCAAGCAATCAGCTTGAGAGTGGACAGATTTGGGGGAGTCAGCCATTGTGGGCGAGATATGAGGTCCTGACGAGTGTCTAGGATCCAAGGAGGTTGTAACAGATGAGGTCGGAGGAAGGGAAACCATACTTGACGAGGCCAGAACGGGGCAATGAGAATCACTTTGCTTCTCAACCGAATAGCTTTCTTTAGAAAAACAGGAATCAGGGGAATTGGAGGATAAGCATAAAGGAGACCAGCGGGCCTATTGTGAATCAAAGTGTCTCTCGGTGACTCCCCGTGAGGGGGAAAGAGGGCAAAGTAAGCTGCTGCATTTTGTGTTTGAGGGGGAGGCAAAAAGATCACAGCATGGCTGGCCCCAACGGTTGAAGATTTCTGCCGTCACACTCGGACTGAGAGACCACTCGTGAGGACGCATCTGCTTAGTCTGTCCACAATCATGTTGGAGCTCCCTGGGATATGCGTTGCGATCAGAAAGCAGTTGGAAGCTATCACCCACTGCCAGATTCTCATGGCTTCGTGACATAGGGAGTAGGATTTGGTTCTTCCCTGTTTATGTACCAGACAATGGACATGTTGTCCGACTGGACAGCAATCGTTCCAGAAGGAAGGAGCGGGTGGAAAGCTTGCAACGGCCAAATAGCACCACTCAACTCCAGAACATTGATATACAAGTTGACCTCTATACTGGGCCATGTGCCCTGGACTGACTTTCCCTGGAAGTAGCACCCCCCCACCCTATCAGGGGAAGCATCCATGGTCACCGTGGCACTGGGATTGATGATCCTGGAAGGGGCGACACCAAAGATTTTCGTTTGGACTCATCCACCAGAGGAGATCTTGTTTGCAGGTGTTGGTGATCAGCATCTGTGAGCTCAGGGGGTGAAGAGTGGATATCCACTGGGACTGAAGAAGCCATTGTAGCAGTCTCATGTGTAATCTGGTTAGGGGAACAACTGGGATGGCTGCAGCCACAGACCGCAGAGCCTGGAGAACTTCCCTAGCAGACACCATTCTTTGACAGAGTATCACTTGAACATGTGCCCTTAATCCCTGAAGCCTGTGAGGAGGAAGAGAGACCAGACTTGATTGAGTGTTGAATATTGCCCCTATGAATTCCAATTGTTGTGAGGGCTGAAGGTTGGATTTTTCCCAGTGGATGGTGATGCTCAGAGACTCCGCTAGTACTAGAGTGTAGCAGAGGGCCTTGACTAGAAGGCACTTGGTGGGGGTGGAGAGGAGCCAAAAGTCTAGATACGGGAATCCCTGAAGTTTCAGATGAGCTGTGACCACTGCTAGGCATTTCGTGAACACTGTGGGGGCTGTCGAGAGACCGAATGGCAGGGCTCTGAATTGGTAGTGATTGGCTCCCAGCCAGAAGCAAAGGAGACTCCTGGAGTACTTGTCCATCTTGATGTGGTAAATACGCATCCCGGAGGTCTAACAAGCACATCCACACACCCTCCTGCAGAAAGGGAAGGATGGACTGAATCGTGACCATGCGGAACTTGGTCTGAACTACTGATTTGTTTAGCTGGCTGAGATCCAAAATGGGCCTCCAGTCCCCGGTCTTCTTTGGCACCAAAAAGAATCTTGAGTAGAACCCTGATCTGCACTGGGCAGGGGGGACCTGTTGGATGACTCGTTTTTGACATAGCTTCCGTATCTCGGAAGCTGCCTCCTCCCTTTGACTGGGTGGAACATCGGAAAGGGATTTCAGAGGTCTTGGATAAGATATTAGGAGAATGTGATAGCCTCTGGTAATGATTCTCTGCAACCACTGATCGTTTGTAAGAGAGCCAGGCAGCTTGGTGCAGAGAGAAATGCACCCAGACTGCTTTCAGAGGAAAGCAATTGGACAGTGCTTCAAGAGCGCTGATACAGTATTCCCGAGAATTAATCTCTGGAGTCCTGATTCCGGGGACCCCCTCTGCCCTGAAAGGGATGTCTTCCATTTTTGGAACCCCCTCTGCCTCTGGGGGAGTCCTCACCACGTGCATCACGGAAAGGACCTTTACACTTCTTGTGCCACATCTTTCCACTCCTCTGGTTCCTAGAGAAGGAATGCTGAGGTTTGGAAAAGTGTAGGCCCACGGCAGACAAGGTCTTCCCGTCTTGCTTGCACCTGCCTAATGTATCCTTGACCTTAGCACCGAACAGAGCTGATGGTTCGATAGGGTCGTTTAAAAAGGAAGACGAAGGAGTCCGCAAGTTCACAAATGCGCATCCATGCGTGGCATCTCATGACTACAAAAAAGAAACGGCTGCGGGTTAAACCAAGGTGCAAAAAAATAAGTAAAAATATAAACACAATGCACCAAGGTAACACACAATAACGTTTAATGAAAACAAAAAGTAAAAGACAGAGGTGAGCGCTTTCGCAACAATAGTTGCTTCATCAGACAAAGATCAAGTGAATAGCACTGCTTAAATAGGTAAAAAAACAATTATCTCATCAATTAATGATGTCATACACCAAAAGTTATTTAAAGAGGCAGTTACAACATGAGCATAGTAATGGTATGAATAAGATATAAAATGCTGAATAAATACTGCATAAAATACATTCGCATATGCATAAAATGTAATATAATAAAGGTAACAATAAAAAATAAAAATGAACAATAAAAACTGTCAATGTTTAAGGCATCTAGCTTTCAAGAATGGAATCAAAGAGGTGGTACCATTGAGGCCTGGGTATCTTTCTGCATTAAGTTTCAGTATCCATTTCTGTTCATGGCTCTCGGTAACATTTTCTATATCTCCACCTCTCAGATTTCTATATATGTGTTGCAAGACAAAGAATTTGAAGGAATGAGAAGAGTCTGTGCACATAACATGATTAGCAAGTGCATTTGTTTGCTTATTATTCCTAATGTCACGGATATGTTCTAAAATTCTGTCTTTAAAAAGCCTAGAAATACCATTGATTCCATTCTTGAAAGCTAGACACCTTAAACATTGACAGTTTTTATTGTTCATTTTTATTTTTTATTGTTACCTTTATTATATTACATTTTATGCATATGCAAATGTATTTTATGTAGTATTTATTCAGCATTTTATATCTCATTCATACCATTACTATGCTCATGTTGTAACTGCCTCTTTAAATAACTTTTGGTGTATGACATCATTAATTGATGAGATAATTGTTTTTTTACCTATTTAAGCAGTGCTATTCACTTGATCTTTGTCTGATGAAGCAACTATTGTTGCGAAAGCGCTCACCTCTGTCTTTTACTTTTTGTTTTCATTAAATGTTACTGTGTGTTACCTTGGTGCATTGTGTTTATATTTTTTATCTCATGACTACGCCTGCACCCACAGCTCTAGCCGCTCCTTCGGTTGCGTGGGACAGCAACCTAATGGACGAATTGTATATTGACTCTAGGGTGGCAAGTTGGGAAGCAACTATCACGTGCCCCATCCGAAACTTGACCCACGAGGGTTCCAGAGAGTTCGGTGATGAGATCTCTCTGGAGCCTCGTAAAATGTGCCAAAAAGTTGAGACACTTGACTGCAAAGGTCGCTGACGCAAAAACTTGCTTCCCTAAACTGTCCACTACCATTGGGTGGGTGAACAGCAGGACTTTCCTCCGCAAGGTCCTTTTTCATGGCTGCCGCCACCACGATAGCGTCTACTGGCAAACCTCTAGACCAATGGGGTTGATCCTCTGGAGGGGAAGAGCATCTTACCTGATCTCTTAGGATAGCCTCAATGGTGTCAGGGCTCTTCCATGCCCACTGCACAATTAGCTTGACCAACTCATCGGCGGCAGGGGGGTCACCCAAGAAGTAGAGGGCCGAGAGTGGAAGGCCTGCAGGAATACGGACTCCTCCAAGGAAGGATTGGTGAGCTTCCAGTCACTCCTGTTTCAAGATTTCCAGGATATCTCCAAATGAGACATAGTCAGGGGGTGACCGTGGGGATCCTTCCCCATCGTAGTCCGTATCTTCCTTGAGAGACTCCTCTGGGGAGTCCATGTGTTTCCTCTTACACACCCACTTCCGAGGGGGTTCTTCGGTGAAAGCATCCGAAGAGGACTCAGGGAGGGAAATACCCTGAACAGGGGTTCCTGGGCCTCGTGCTCTCCGAGTCCTGAGGGGAGGTGGCCTTTGACAGCTGCGTCTCAGAGGGAACTGGTGGGATGACTGATGTAGGAGGATTGCTAGAAGCAAGTACCATCTCCATCACCCAGAAAGCAGGCCTGCCTGAACAGGAATGGGAGCCCAGAACCGAAGAAGACAATTTCGGAACCGGGGTCACACCCCGCTCCACACGGTCCACCCCAGGGACAGAGTCTCAAGCAAACTTGGGGCGGGAGTCACCCTCAGACCCGAAGACGGAATCAGCAACAAAGTCGGAACCATGGCCGGAACAGAGGGCTCCACCCCCAAAGCATGAGATTGAGGAAAGGTGGGTTCCGACGGAACAGACACCAAAAGGGGCCTCGGAGCCTCAGACACTATGTCGGTGCCAAGGAAAGGGGTTCTCTTGTAGACATTGGGTATATGAACTGAGGGTTCCAAGGAAAGAGAGTATGTAGGGGTCGCCGGTGTAATAGACCCAAAGCACAGAGTGGGATGGGGTCTAGGAAAATTTGCAATTCTCCTGGCAGTCAGCAGCTGATCAAAAAGGCGCACCACATCAAATTCTGAAAGGCTCCTGGTGGAGCTTACCGATGCCCCTGAGGGGGAATCAGGCCGGTACAAAAAGGGACTGAAGGCTTGTCCGGCAAATGGATCCACAGACGGAGAGTACTGGGTTTGAGGTGTATTACAGAAAGTACAGTTGTGTACACTTACCATAAATGTAGATGTTAGAGTGTATTCACTGTTACAGTCATTACATTTGGGTAATCTGCTTGCAGGTTGCCCTCAGTTGGCCTGATTAACAAAGTCTTGGGTCCTGCATCAGTTGCTGTCCCTTCTTCCATGACGTCCGGTCGTTAGGGGTATAAAGCATGCAGCCGACGCCATTACATCAGTTTTTCTTGCCCCAGATGTCAAGTGCACCCCTAATGGGAAGCAATTAAACATAAAAGCACAGAAATGTACATCCAACAAAAAAGCAAATACACCAAAAAGGCTTTTAAGCATAGTAAAAGAAAGTACAGGTATAACCAAAAGAAGTTAGGGAGCTGGAGGGAGGGTAACCAGGACTGCAACAGTGAATACACTCGAACATCTACTAAGTGTACACAACTGTACTATGTTCTTCGTGTTTCACTGTTGCAGTCATTACATTTGGGTAGATTTCCAAAGCTATGGTCGGGAGGAGGAGTTCAGATAGAATTACGGCCAGCTATAAGGCCCTGCAAGACAGCTTTGGATTTAGAGAAAATTGTCAAATGATAATGGCTTGGTGAAAGTATGTACAGAACTCCAGGTAGCAGCTTCTAGGATGTCCCTGGTAGGGATGCCTCTGAGAAAGGCTGTAGAGGTAGATGCAGCCCTGGTGGAGTGAGGTCTGATCCCCTGGAGGATAGGTTTTCCATGGTGCTTATAGCAGAAATAAATGAAATGGCTTATCCATTTAGAAATGGTTTTCTTTGAAATAGCCTTCCCCTCTGCCCCTGCAGCAAATGCAACCAACAGTTGTTCAGATTTCCTTTGAGGCTTAGTCCTGTTCAAGTAGAATCTAAGTGGTCTGTGCACATCTAAGGAATGCAGTATCCGTTCACCTTTATTCTGTGGATTGGGAAAGAAGATTGGCAAATGAATGGGCTGATTAAGTGCCACACTGGATACCACCTTGGGCATGAAGGATGGATTGGTTCCGAGTGACACCCTGTCCGCATGAAAGATGATGAAAGACACTGTATTTAAAACCCATTTGTCCAGGGTAATGAGTTCCCAGTTCTTTGCATGAAGAGCAATCTTTCCCCCCCAAGGGGCAGTCAGTTGATAAGTGCTTGGAAATTTTAAACGGAAGTCATTGATACAGTTTACCATAGGGGGGAGTCTAATTACTCCCAGCATTTGGAAGTGGAGGCCCCCCACTGCTTAGTTGTGTGTGTCCCCTGGGACTGAAACCTGGGGCTTTTGCTGTGTTTGGGTTTGGCTTGAGAAGACTTGCAAGGGGCTGGAAAGGACCAATTCTTAGAGGGCCAGTGCCTACTAAATCTAGGAGGCTGAACTTGTAAGAAATCTAACAGTTTGCATAGATTTAGCTTTATCTTCCATCTTTTTAAGAACTTCCCCTCAGCCTTGTTGCCAAACAGGCAGTCCTGATTTAAGGGAGCATCCAACAATTTAGCTTTAACATGATGAGGCAAAGATTGCTCCTTTAACCAAGCATGCCTTCTGAGCACAGACCCAATAACAGCAGCCCTGCAAGAGGCCTCTAATGAATCAAAACCACATTGCAAAGTATGTTTTCCAACTTGTTCAACAGAATGCATTAAATCCTGTAATTCTTTATTTTCCACACAGTCAGGAATCAGCATCATTTTCTGTTTAATCGATCCAACAACATGTTGCTGATACTTTTAACATATGAAACTGGCAGTTTAAAGCCCTAATAGCCAAGGTTGCAGAAGTGCAAACCTTCTTACCCCATCTATCCAGCGCTCTGGAGCCTCTATCAGAAGGGGCAGGATTTTTAGCAGTAGAAGCCTTAATGCCCTTGGGCCCCTGTGAAATAATCTCTGGATCCGCAATAGGATTTTTAAAAAGGAACTTGTGTGACTCCGGGACCCTGTAGTATCTGTCAGATTTTCTGGGAGCAGGAGGCAAGGAATCAAGGACCAAACTAGATTCCGAAAAAGCATCAACAATGTCTAGTACAAGAGGAATAGCTAAAGGCCTATGCTGAGGCAGGAGTAAGAAATCCCTAAGCCTCTTTTTTGAATCAGAAAACTCCTGGCTTTCCCCAGTGGAAATGCTCCCTTAGAGTATGTAAGGTTTCCCCAAAAGAAAAATCCTCTGGAGGGGAAGGAGAGGGAATGGAGTCCTCTGCATCAGAATCCTCATAAGTAGATAAGGGCAAATCCAGATAATCAGAAGAATAAAAAAAACAGAATCCTGGTCACAAGATTCATAAACAACTTCAGTCCTAGGTCTCTTAGAAGGGGGAGACTGGCTTCCCCTGATTAGAGTGATTAGATCTTCAGCCATTCTTATCATTTGTTTTTTAGGCATATAGGCCTGAGCCTACGGCCTGGGCATCGGTTTTTTAGTCATGATTTGAGATTTAGGCCTTAAAGAAGACAGAGGTGTCAGTTTAATATGCATGTCCATAGGCCTGAATACACCCTCAGAAGCCAGTGCCTGCACAGCAGCTCCAGACCCATCCAAGGTAGAGACATCCCCAGGTTCCATAGCTGAAGCATCTTGTGACATACTGGACTCCGAATGGGTCTCAGTAGAGGCCTGCGAATCAGAAGTATCGGGGGCTGCGAAAGCACCTCACTGAGTACTGGCGAACTAGCGACTGGCTTAAGAGAACCATTGTCAGCAGTTTTGGACCACTGCGGCCTGTCTCTGTCTTTATCCTTGCGTTCTTTCAGAATCCCGGTAGTCGGACAGCTAACCAACATTTCTGGATAATTAAACAGAGAACCGAAATATTTTGAGGCAAAAATATACAGACAACGGATAGTGCGCTGATTAAATAAAGCACAAAACCGACAGCACGGTACATTGTGGACAGGGCCTAGGCAAGGAATACAGTACGAATGAAAATCTTTATGAGGTATTTGCTTTCCACAAGTAATGCAATTATTAACTTTTACTGACATCGGTAAGGAGCAAGAAAAAGTTTCCCCAACGGGGTACTTAGCTTTAGTTGAAGACTTCGGTTCTGAAACTCGAAAACAAACATTTCAGGAGTCGGCCGACCGGCACTTGCGAACTGCTTCTGTTTCGGGAACTGCACGGCAAGAAAGACTGATGTAATTGCATCAGCTGCATGTTTTATACCAGAGGACCTGACGTCATGGAAGAAGGGACAGCAACCGACGCAGGACCCAAGACTTTGTTAATCAGGCCAACTGAGGGCTACTGCAAGCAGATAACCCAAAAGTGATGACTGCAACAGTGAAACACGAAGAACATCTGTACTACGTTCTTCATGTTCCACTGTTGCAGTCATCACTGTATGAGGATTCCCAAAGCTGAGGAGAGGGGTGGAGTCCTAGGCGTGGGCAGCAGGCCCTGCAGTTGTGTACACGTACCATAAATGTAGATGTTAGAGTGTATTCACTGTTGCAGTCATCAAATTTGGGTTATGTGCTTGCAGGTAGCCCTCAGTTGGCCTGATTATCAAAGTCTTGGGTCCTGCGTCGTTTGCTGTCCCTTCTTCAATGACGTCAGGTCTATAAAACATGCAGCCGATGCCATTACATCAGTTTTTCTTGCCCCAGATGGGGAGCAAAAATATATATATATACATACATAAATACATGTATGTGTGTATGTATATATATATATATATATATATATATATATATATATATATATAATTAAAAACACAAAAAATATGCCTCCAAACAAAAGCAAATACACCAAAAAGGCTTTTAAGCACAGTAAAAGAAAACAGAGGTATAGTAAGAGAAAAAACAGGGGGCTGGAGGGAGGGTAACCAGGACTGCAACAGTGAATACACTCGAACATCTACATTTATGGTAAGTGTACACAACTGTATTATGTTCTTCGTGTTTCACTGTTGCAGTAATTACATTTGGGTAGATTCCCAAAGCTATGGTTGGGAGGATGGATTTATACAGAAATAGGAGCAGCTATAAGGCCCTGCAGGACAGAAGTCGCAAAGCCAGCTCTGGATTTAGAGAAGAGAGGTAAATGGAAATGTTGGGTGAACGGATGAACTGAGCTCTGGGTAGCAGCTACTAGAATGTCTCTGGTAGGAACACCTCTGAGAAAGGCTGCAGAAGTAGATGCTGCCCTGGTGGAATGAGATCTGATCCCCTTGGGGATAGGTTTACCATGGTGCACATAGCAAAATAGAATACAATGGCTTATCCATTTAGAAATAGTCTGCTTTGAAATAGGTTTTCCCACTGCCCCTGTAGCAAATGCCACCAATAGTTTCTCATATTTTCTTAGAGGTTTTGTCCTGTTTAAGTAGAATCTAAGTTGTCTGTGCACATCCAATGAATGCAGAATCCACTCACCCTTGTTCTGTGGATTGGGAAAGAAAGTTGGCAGATGAATGGTCTGATTAAGAGCCACACTGGATACCACCTTAGGCATGAAAGATGGATTTGGTCCTGAGAGCCACCCTGTCCGGATGAAAAATAATGAAAGGCTCAACTGCCATAAGAGTCTGTAATCCTGAAATCAGTCTAGCTGAAGTAACTGCTAAAAGAAAAGCTGTTTTCCAGGAGAGAAATTTTAAATCTACAGTAGCAGCTGGCTCAAAAAGAGTTAGAGTGAGTTTTTCCAAAACAAAATTGAGGTCCCATGCAGGAGCTGGTGCTCTCCTGGGAGGTCTTAAATTTTTGGACCCTCTGAGGTACTGCTTTAGCAGAGGATGATAAAAGAGGGGATGCTCTATGTTGTAAAGAGCTGAAATGGCAGAGGCATGGATTTTTATAGAAGAAAAAGATAGGCCCTTGTGAAGCATCTCAGTTAAATATTGCAGAATCTGAGGAATATTGGGCATTGCTGTGCTTATTCCTTGTGCTTGGATCCAGGTACAGAATCTTTTCCATTTGTCCGCATAAGATTCTCTAGTACTAGGCCTTCTAGCCTCCAAAATGACATCCATCACAGGTTTGCTGAGAGATGTAACAGGTGAAATTAGTTGATTAGCCATGCTGTACGACTCAGAGTTTGCAGCTGAGTGTGCAGAATCTGGTAGGTCTGCTGAGACAGTAGGTAAGGTGTCAGAGGCAGGTACCACGGAGGAAGGTGCGACATACTGCGTAGGAGCGGGTACCAGTGTTGGCGAGGCCAGTCTGGAGCAATCAGTATAAATTTTGGTTTTTCCTGTTTGACTTTTAGTAAGACCTTGAAGAGCAGACGTGCAGAGGAGCAATGGCATAAGCTGAAGGACAGAGCATCCACTTTCCAAGCTTTTGTGTGATGAATTCTTGTGCAGAATTTGTCCAACTGATAATTTTGGGGTGAGGCAAAATGATCTGTGTCTGGGCTCCCCCATTTTTGTGTCAACATGCTGAAGATTTGTGGATCCAGTTTCCATTTGCGTGGGTCCATAAGATTTCTGCTTAGTACATCTGCCAGAGTATTTTGCTTTCCTGGCAGGAACTGAGCTTGTAGATGTACTTGGTAAGTCAAGGCTGTGTTCCACAATGCCATGGCTAGTCTGCAAAGGGGGTAGGAATGGGTACCCCCCTGCTTGTTTATGTACCACATGACTGTGGTGGTGTATGTCTTTAACAGCAGTTGTCCTGGATGATGATAGTCCTTGAAGGCTGTCAGAGCATTCTATACAGCTAGCATTTCTTTCTGGTTGATATCTAGGTGCATTTGATCTGGGCTCCATTGGCCATGAATGCATCTCCCTGCCAGATGCTCCCCCCTAAGCATAATCTGATGCGTCTGTAGTCAGGGTTTGGGCAGCAGGGGGTGGAGTGAATGACAGTCCCTTGTTTTGGTGGTAGGCCTCTGCCCACCATAGGATCTCTAGTTGCAGGCAAGGTATGACAGGAATCATTGTTTCCAGGCTGTGACAATGTTAACTCCATAAACTTTTTAAGTACAATTGAAGTTTCCTCATATGCAGTCTTGCATATGGAATTAGAAGGATGCAGTAGGCCATGAACCCCAAGGCTTGCAGAATTTGTCTTGCAGATAGCAGGGTTTCTGTGGCCACCTGTTTGAAGTACGTTACCAAATGAGTTTGCTTTTCAGGCGTAAGGTAAGCCATCTGGGCAGTTGTATTCAAGCTTGCACCCAGGAATGTAATTTTTTGAGAGGGTACCTGTTGTGATTTCTTTTCATTTATGGTTTAACCTAGACAAGTTAGAACCCTTTTTACAAACGCCAGATGCTTTAGAAGAATGTCCTTGTTTTCTGCCTGAATTAGACAATCGTCCAGGTATGGATATATTTGAATATTTCTTTGCCTGCAAAATGCAATTACTGGAGCCAGGCACTTTGTGAAGACACTGGGCGCAGTAGATAAGCCAAAGGGCAGTGCAGAGAACTGGTAGTGCCAGTAACCTGCTTTGAAGCGGAGGTATCTTCTGCAATATTCCCTGATTGGGATATGCGGGTAAGCCTCTTAAGTCTAGAGTTACTAAACAGGCATCTCTACCTAGCATAGGAAGTAACTGTTGAAGAGTCAGCATCTTGAATTTTGGAATGTCCAGAAATGTGTTTAGAATAGATAAGTCCAGAATTGAACGCCATGATTTGTCTTTTCTGGGTACCAGGAAAAGTCTTGAATAGAAACCTTGTCCCTTTTCCTCTTCTGGTACTGGTTGAATAGCCCCCATGTTCATGAGGGACAGTACATGTTTCTGGGCCTCTGTTCACTGATTTGGAGGCAGGTCTGGCCATCCGTTTGGGATTGGCAATGTGTGGAAATGAAATCTATATCCCTGGGACACTATATTTAAAACCTATTTGTCCAGGGTTATAAGTTGCCAGTTTATTGCATGAAGTGCCAGTTTTCCCCCCAAAGGGGCGGCTAAAAGGTAAGTGCTTGGTGATTATAGAAGGAAGTCATTGAGACTGTTTACCATAGGAAGGTGCCTTGTTGTTTCCAGATTTGGAGGAGGAGGCACCCCATTGTTATGTTCTAAAAGTCCCTTGTGACTGAAACCTGGAGCCTTTGGACTGTCTGGGTTTGGCCTGAGTGGCTCTCTAAGAAACTGAAAAGGACCAGTTCTTAGTAGGCCAGTGCCTACTAAATCTTGGAGGTTGCACTTGTAAGAAATCTTTCACAGTTTGCATAGATTTTGCTTTATCTTCCATCTCTTTTAACACTTCTTCAGCCTTATTACCAAATAGACGGTCCTGTTGTAAAGGAGCATCCAACAATTTTGCTTTAACATGATCAGGCAGAGTTTGCTCTTTGAGCCAAGCATGCCTTCTTAGCACAGACCCACTCACAGCAGCCCTGCAAGAGGCCTCCAAAGAATAAAAACCATATTGCAAAGTATGTTTTCCAACTTGTTCAGCTGAATGCAATAAATCCTGTAAATCTTTATTTTCCACACAGTCAGAAATTAACATCATTTTCTGTTTAAGTAGTCCCATGATATGCTGTTGATATTTAAGCATATGAAATTGACAGTTTAAAGCCCTGATTGCCAAGGTTGCAGATGTATAAACATTTTTTCCCCATCTGTCTAGTGCCCTTGAATCTCTGTCAGAGGGGGTAGGAGTTCTTGCTGTTGAGGACTTAACTCCCTTTGGACCCTGTGAAATAGTTTCAGGATCAGCAGCAGGGTTTCTAAATAAAAAATTTGTGCGAGTCAGGGACCCTGTAATATTTGTCAGGCTTACTGGGAGCCGGAGATAAGGAGTCAGGGGTCAAGCTTGACTCTGAAAACACATCATCCACAATGTCTAAAACAGGGGGAATGGCTAAAGGCTTGTGCTGAGGGAGAAGGAGGAAATCCCTGAGCCTCTTTTTTTGATTCTGAGAAGTCTTGATTCTCCTAGTGAAAATGCTCCCTCAAAGTATGCAAGGTTTCTCCAAATGAATAATCCTCAGGAGGAGATGCAGATGGAACAGACTCCTCAGCATCAGAATCCTCATAGGGAGGTATAGACAATTCCTGATCAGAAGAAATAGAAACCTGATCTGAAGATTCATAATCAGTGTCTTACCTGATCAAGGTAATAAGGTCTTCAACCACTTTGATAATCTGTTTTTTAGTTTTAGAAGTTGCTTTTGTCTTTGGTTTTGCAGCTGTCGTCGGTTTGATATACAAATGTTGAGGTCTGAATACACCCTCAGAAGCCGGTGCCTGCTCAGCGGCTCCAGACCAATCTGAGGGAGATACATCCATCGGTCCAATACCTTGAGTATCTTGCGGCATGCCGGACTCCACATGGGTGTCAGTAAAGGCTTGCGACTTGAAGGTAGCAGGCATCAGGGGCTGCGAAAGTGCCTCACTGAGTACTGGCGAACAGGCGACTGGCTTAGGAGAAGCTTCGTCGTCGGTTTTGGATCTCGACTGCCTTTCTCTGTCCTTTTCTTTGTGTTTTTTTATGTAGTCCGGTAGTCGGATTGCTATCTGACGACATTTCTGGGTAGTTAAATCTGTTTCCAAAATACTTTGATGCAAAAATATACCGACGCTTAATAGAGAGTTGGTTAAATCTAGCACAAAACTGACAGCCAGGCACATTGTGATCAGGGCCAAGGCACGGAATACAGTATAAATGGAAATTCTTATGAGGTACTTGCTTCCCACAAGTAATACAATTATTAACTTTTTCTGACATCGACAAAAAGCAAGAAAAAAGTTTCCCTAACGGGGTACTTAGCTTTAGTGAAGACTTCGGTTCTGAAACTCAAACTCGAACATTTCAGTAGTCGGCCGACCGGCACTCCTCCTGCTTCGGGCACCGCGCGGCAAGAAAGACTAAAGAAAATGGCATCGGCTGCATGTTTTATACCCCTGACGACCTGATGTCATGGAAGAGAAGACAGCAACTGATGCAGGACCCAAGACTTTGGAATTCAGGCCGACTGAGGGCAGCCTGCCAGCAGATTACCCAAATGTAATGACTGCAACAGTGAAACACGAAGAACATCTGATAGTGCATGTAGCCTGCTCTGAAGCACTGGTATCTTCTGCAAGATTCCCTTATTAGGATGTGCAGGTAGGCTTCCTTTAAATCCAGTGTTGCCAAGCAGGCATTTTTGCCTAGCATGGGAAGCAGCTGATGAAGAGTTAGCATCTTGAATTTTGGGATTACCAAAAAGGTGTTTAGGATAGACAGGTCCAGGACAGGACGCCAGGAATTGTCTTTTCTGGGTACCAGGAAAAGTCTTAAGTAGAAACATTGCCCCCATTCTTCTTCTGGGACAGGTTGAACAGCTCTGATGCTTAGAAGACAGACAACTTGTTTTTGAACCTCTGCCCACTGATTTGTGGGGTAGGTCTGGTCAACCGTTTGGGGTTGGTAAGGAGTGGAAGTGGAATCTGTATCCTTGGGAAACTATATGTAAAACCCATTTGCCCTGGGTAATGAATTCCCAATTTTTTGCATGCAGGGCAATCTTTCCCCCTAAAGGAACAGTCAGTTGAGCAGGTCTTGGAAGGTTTAAAGTTAAGTCATTGAGACAGTTTACCACAGGGGGGAGTTTTACTACTCCCTGCTTTGGAAGTGGGAGCCCTCCACTGCTTAGTCCTGTGAGTACCTTGGGACTGAAGCCTGAGTGTTCTGCTGGTTCTGGGTTTGGACTGAGAAGGCCTGGAAGACACAGGAAAGGACCAATTCTTAGAGGGCCACTGCCTACTAAATCTGGGAGGCTGTACATGTAGGAAATCTTTGGCAGTTTGCATAGATTTAGCTTTTTCCTCCATCTTTTTAAGTACTACTTTTGCTTTGTTGCAAAACAGGCGGTCTTGGTTTAAGGGAGCATCCAGTAATTTAGCTTTAACATGATCTGGCAAAGAGATTGCTCCTTAAGCCAAGCATGCCTTCTAAGTACAGACCCAGTGACAGCAGCCCTGCAAGATTCCTCTAATGAATCAAAACCACCTTGCAAAGTATGTTTTCCAATTTGTTCAGCAGAATGCATTACATCCTGTAATTATTTTCAGCACAGTCAGGAATCAACATAATTTTCTGTTTAAGCAATCCAGTAATATGCTGCTGATACTTTTAACATATGAAACTGGCAGTTTAAGGCCCTAATGGCCTAAGCAGCAGAAGTGTATACCTTCTTACCCCATCTATCCAGCACCCAGGAATCTCTATCTTGGGGGCAGGGCTATTGGCAGTATTAGCCTTAATGCCCTTGGGTCTCTTGTGAAATGGTCTCAGGATCCACAATAGGATTTTTAAACAGGAACTTGAGAGTCAGATACCCTGTAATACCTATCAGGCTTTCTGGGAGCAGGAGGTAAAGTGTCAGGGGTCAGGCTAGATTCCGAAAAGGCATCATCTACAATGTCCAGAACAGGTGGGATAGCTAAAGTCCTGTGATGAGGCAGGAGTAAGAATTCCCTAAGCCTCTTTTTGGAGTCAAAGTAATCCTGGCTTTCCCAGCGAAAATGTTCCCTAAGAGTATGCAAAGTTTCACCAAAAGAGAAATCCTCTGGAGGGGAAGCAGAGGGAATGGAGTCCTCTACATCAGAATCCTCATAGGTAGATAACGGCAAATCCTGGTCATCAGAGAAAACAGAAATTTCTGAATCCTGATGAGATGAATCAGAAGGAAAATCAATCCTAGGTCTCTTAGCGGGAGAAGGGTGGCTTCCCCAGATTAGAGTAATAAGGTCTTCAGCCATTCTTATTTGTTTTTTAGGCCTGGCCATGCGGTTTGGGCATCGGTTTTCTGGGTATGGATCGAGTTTTAGGCCTGGAAGCGGAAGATGGCATCAATTTAATATGCAAGTCAGAAGGCCTGAATACACCGTCAGAAGCTGGTGCCTGCACAGCGGCTCCGGACCCATCCAAGGTACAGACATCCGCAGGTTCCGCAGTCGAAGAAGCATCTTGCGGCATACCGGACTCCGAATGGGTCTCAGTAGAGGCCTGCGAATCTGAAGTAGCGGGCAGCAGGGGCTGCGAAAGCACCTCACTGAGTACCAGCGAACTGGCGACTAGCTTAGGAGAATGTCATCAGCAGCTTTGGGCCTACGTGGCCTCTGTCTGTCTTTATCTTTGCGTTTTTTCAGAATGTCGTTAGTCGGGTAGTTTACCGAAGCCATTTTTGGATAATTGAACAGAGTATCAAAATATTTAAATGTGAAAATGAACCGACGGCGAATAGCATGAGGTTTGAACAAGGTACAAAACTGACAGTGAGGTAACATAGTGGTCTGGGCCCAAGCAAGGAATGCAGTACGAATTAAAATCTTTATGAGGTATTTGCTTTCTACAAGAAATACAATTAACTTTTACTGACATCGGTTTAGAGCAAGAAAAAGGTTCCCCAACGGGGTACTTTTCTTAGCTGAAGACTTCGGATCTGAAACTCGAAAACAAAAATTTCAGGAGTCGGCCAACCGGCACTTGCGAACTGCTTCTGCTTCAGGCACCACATGGCAAGAAAGACTCGTGTAATGGCGTCGGCTGCATGCTTTATAACCCTGACTACCTGACGTCATGGAAGATGAGACAGCAACCGACGCAGGACCCAAGACTTTGATAATCAGGCCGACTGAGGGATACCTGCAAGCAGATAACCCAAATGTGATGACTGCAACAGTGAAACACGAAGAACATCTGCAGGGCCAACCCTTGCCCTACACTTAGAAAAAAGAAAAGAGGTAATGCCTTTGTACAGGTTTGGACAGAGGTCCAGCTGGCAGCTTCCAAGATGTCCCTGGTGGGGACTCCTCTGAAGAAGGCTGTGGAAGTGGAGGCATGCCCTAGTGGAATGGGTATGGATAGACTTGGGGTGGGGGGTTCCCCATGTAGTCTGCAGCAGAAATGGATACAGTGTGAAATCCATTTGGTAACGGTCTGTTTATAAATGGGCTTCCCCTCTGCCACAGGGGCAAAACTGACAAGTAGTTGGTCTGTTTTTTGAATGGTTTAGTGCGGTCCAGATAGTATCTGAGTTGACTGCGGATGTCTAGCAAGTGTAGAATTCCTTCACCCTTGTTTTGAGGGTTGGGAAAGGTGGGTAGGTGTATGGCCTGGTTGAGGGTCACATCAGATGCCACCTTGGGCATATAAAGGAGGTGTTAGTCCTCAGGGAGACCCTGTCTACATGGAAAATGAAGGACTCAACAGCCATGAGATCCTGAAATTCTGATACCTTTCTGGCTGAGGTGATATCTAGTAGGAAAGCAGTCTTCCAGGAGAGGTATTTTAATTCTGCAGAAGCAGTAAAAAGGCGATGAGGTTAGTTTTTCAAGAACATAATTCAGGTCCCAGGGTGGTGTGGGAGGCCTTCTGGGAGGTCTGATATTAGAAGCCCCTCTGAGGACTTGCTTAATCAAAGGATGAGAGAAGAGGGGTGGGTCTGAATTTTAATAGGCAGAAATGGCCGAGGTATGGATTTTAATAGAGAAGAAAGAGAGGCCACTATTGAGCAACTCGGTTAGGTAATCCAAGATAAGAGGGATGGAAGGATGAGACGTACTGGCCCCTTTGGACTGGTTCCAGGAGCAGTATCTTTTCCATTTCTCTGCGTATGATCTTTCTGGTGCTGGGTCTTCTGGCCTCTGTGATGATGTCTAGGACCTGTTTGGTTAACAAGAACTCCTTGCTGGATTTTAAGGTACAAGCCATACTGAAAGGTTGAGTCTAAGTCTGGGTGCAGTATCTTCCCCCTCACCTGGGTCAAGAGGTCTGAGATGAGGGGAACCTGCTTGGGGGGCTGTAAGGTCAGAATGTGCAGTAAGGGGTGCCCAATGCTGTCTGCGCTAACCTGGAGCAATGAGGATGGCCTTTGGTCTCTCCTCCCTTATTTTGATCAGTACCTTGGGAATAAGGGGCAGGGGACGGAAGGTGTTACACAGAGGGAGTTCCAGGGGAAGGTGAAGGTATCCAACTTCCACGCTAGGAGGTGATACTTCCTGGTGCAGAACTTTTACAGCTGGTGGTGGAGGTGCGAGGCAAAGAGATCCACTTCCGGAGGCCCCCACTCCTAAGTGATTTGCAAAAAGATTTCCCTGTGGAGCTGCCATTCGTGGGGGGGGTCCAGTAATTTTCTGCTTAAGTGGTCTGCCAGAGTGCTGTTGACCCCTGGTAGGTATGGGCAATTACGTGTAGACCCATGGAGATGGCTGTAAGCCTGAGGCTCATGGCTAACCTGCATAGGGAGTAAGACTGGGTCCCCCACCGTTTGTTGATATACCACATTACTGTGGTAGTGTCTGTTTTTTATAAGGAGAACCCCTGGCCTCCCAATGGTGTTTGAAGGATGTCAGAGCCTTTTGTACTGCCATAATTTCTTTCTGATTGATGTGCAAGTGAAGTTGCTGGGCATCCCAAAGACCTTGGGTGCACCTGCCTGCTAGGTGAGCGCCCCAAGCAATATCTGCGGCATCGGTGGTGATGGTCTGGCCGGAAGGGAGGAGAATGAAGGGGCGACCCTTGTTCGTGGCACAGGCTTCTGCCCACCAGAGAAACTCAGCCCTTATACATGGGATCAGAGGGAGAGAGGTCTCTAGAGAATGAGTGCTGGCACCAAAGGTTCTTTAAATACCACTGAAGTTTTCTCATGTGAAGTCTGGCCACTGGAATTAGAAGGATGCAAGATGCCATGTATGCCAGGGCTTGCAGGAGTTTTCTCACAGTGAGGTGACTTCTGGAAGCCAGCTGGGTAAAGTAGAGAGGCAGGAAGCTCTGCTTTTCTAAGGCTAGGAAGGCCATTTGGGATTCTGTGTCTACCACAGCTCCCAAGAAAATGATCTTCCTGGTGGGGTTTTATTTTGATTTCTTCTCGTTGATGGTGAACCCGGGGAAGTTAGGAGTGATTTGACAAAGAGAAAGTACTGGAGCAGCTTTTCTTTGCACTCTGCCTGAATGAGGCAGTTGTCCAGGTAAGGGTAAATCTGTATACTTCTCTGTCTGCAGAATGCTATGGCTGGGGCCAAGCATTTGGTGAATACTCTGGGAGCAGTAGATAAACCAAAGGGCAGTGCAGAAAACTGAATGTGTTGTGAGCCTGCTCTGAAGCGCAGGAATTTTCTGTATGATTCCCTGATGGGGGTGTGGAGGTAGGCATCCTTTAGGTCTAGCATCACTAGCCAGGCATTTTTTCTTAGCATAGGCAGCAGCTGCTGCAACGTTAGCATGTTGAATCTGGGGACCACTAGGTAGGTGTTCAGAATGAATAGATCCAGGATGGGACTCCAAGTGCCCTCTTTTCTGGGAACTAGGAATAGTCTGGAATAAAAGCCTTTGCCTGTTTGATCTGAGTGGACAGGTTCTACTGCCCCCTGGGATATGAGAGTTTGGAACTGTTTCAATGCCTCTGCCCACTGATTTGGAGGCAAGTCTGGGTACCCTCTTGGAATTGAGAGTTCACTGAAAGAGAATTTGTATCCATGAGAAATGATCTTTAAGAGTCATTGGTCCTTTGTTACAGAAAGCCAATTGTCTATGAAGAGGTAGAGCCTTCCTCCTAGATTTTGATGAGAGATGGGAGGGCAGAGGGGGGAGGGGGAGTCATTGTGACTGTTTGTCATAGAAGGTTGGCTTAGAACTCCCTGCCTTAGAGACAGAAGTGGTTCACTGTTTGCATCTCTGCTGGCTCTGGGATAGGGGCCTGGATGGTCTGTTCCTGCAGGGTTTATCTTGGCCCTGTCTGATAGGTACAGGGAAGGCCCAGTGCTTGGAGGGAAAGTTCCTGCTGAATCTGGGAGGTTGAATGAAAGAAATCTTTTACTGTTTGCATAGATTTTGCTTTGTCTTCCATCTTTTTAAGCACCTCTTCTGCTTTTTCCACAAACGAGCATTCCTTATCCAGGGATGCATCAATAACTTTAGACTTGGCATGATCAGGGAGAGGTTGTTCCTTCAGCCATGCATGTCTCCTAATAACAGATCCTGTCACTGCTGCCCTGCTATAGGCTTCTAGGGCATCATATCCACATTGTAATGAATGTTTGGCCACTTGACGAGCAGAGTGCAGTAAATCTGCCAACTCTTTGAATTGGCAGTCAGGAAAGGTAGCAATCTTCTGTTTTAATTGTTCCAAAAGTGTGGCGTTGATGTTTTAATATATGGAACTGACAACTGAGTGCTCTGATAGCTAAGGTTGCAGAGGTGTATAATTCTTTACCCCATCTGTCCAGAACTCTGGAGCCCTTCTCAGAAGGAAGAGGATTCTTGACAGAACTAGTCTTAGCTCCTTTAGGTTCCTGTGTAATGACCTCTGGGTCTGCATCAGGATTTCTGTATAGGTATTTGAGAATCTGGTACTCTGTAGTACCTGTCAGATTTACTGGGAGCAGGAGGGAGGGTTGTCAGGGGCTAAGCTGGATTCATGGAAAACATCATCCACCACTTCTAAAATAGGGGGGATGGCCAGGGGTCTGTGCTGGGGCATGTCCAGAAACTCTCCAAGTCTTTTCTTAGACTGTGGGAAGTCCTGAGATTCCCATTGGAAATGTTCCCTGAGGGAGTGAATGGTTTCCCCCAAAGGAAAGGTCCTCTGGAGGGGAGGCAGAAGGGATGGATTCCTCTGCATCTGAATCCTCATAAGCAGTTAAGGGATGCTTTTCCTCTTCAATAACTGAATAGTCAGATTACTCAGAATCCTGTATTGTCAATTTCTGGGGAAGGGTGCCTTTTCTTTTTAGAAGTAGTGGCCTGACTATCCCTGATAAGGAAGATGAGATACTTCACCATTTTAAGCATTTGTGCATGGGGTGGTGAAGCAGTAGCAAGATGGTGGCTAGGAGGAGATTTCCTAGGAGTGGCCTGGCTTCTAGGCCTGACAGAATCTGTCTGTCTGAGAGAAAGGGTAGTCAGATGCGAAGACGTCATTTTTTTGTCTAGATTCAGTAGTGCGAAAGGCCTCCTTGGAAGCCGGTGCCGGTGTTGCAGCACTGGACCCAACCAAAGCAGACACAGCCAAAGGCTCGGAAGACGAAAAAAATTTCTGCCGCATACCGAACTCCGAAAGGGTCTCTGGTAGAGGACTGCGTAGATATCAAATTGGGCATCAGGGGCTGCGAAAGCGCCTCACTGAATTTCAGAGAACTGACTACCTGCTTAGCGGTAGCGTCGCCGGAAGGCTTAACCTGGAGTGGTCTGTCTCCATTTTTATCTCTACGTTTTTTCGGAAAGTCCAAAGATTGTTGGCTGATGGACACCATATCGGAATACGAAGATGGAA